>NW_027412088.1:41965090-42137590 GCF_047663935.1 Musca autumnalis | reverse complement strand
CACGTATTGGTATAGCCCCCATATAACGGTACCACCCCCCCCCCCATTTTACGGTATTTTGACGTTTTTAGCTACATTTTCAGACCGATATAGCTATAATTTGACATTTAGGGTTCTTAAGTGTAACTAAACTTATATAACAAAAGTTGTGGACCTAGGTCCAAGTTTTGGTATAGCCCCCATATAACGGTACCCCCGATTTACGGCATTTTGACGTTTTTATCTACATTTTCAGACCGATTTAGCTATCAATTGACATTTAGGGTTCTTAAATGTCAATAAACTTATATAACTAGGACATAGGTCCATGTTTTGGAATAGCCCCCATATAACGTTACCGCCCGATTTCAGGTATTTTGAGAATTTTACCAAGTTTTAACCGAATTATCTGTAATTTGAACATTTGAAATTCTTAGTGGTCACCACACCTCTCCACCAAAAATTGTCAAGAAAGCCCCCATATAACGGTACCTTCCGATTTTCAGTAATTTGATGATTTTAGCTACAATATTAAACCGAACAAGCATTAATTTGACATTTGAAGTTCTTAGTGGTCACAACACCTCTCCATCAAAAATTGTCAACATAGGTCCATGTTCGGATATAGCTCCCATGTAACGGTACCTCCCAATTTTCAGTAATTTGGCAATTTTAGCTACAATTTTTAACAGAACTAACTGTAATTCTACATTTGAAGGTTGTAGTGGTCACCACACATCTGCATCAACTATTTTCAACATAGCCCCAATATAACGATACTTCCCTATTTTCGGTACTTTGAGGATTTTACTTAAAATGTTTAACCGAACGTAGGTCCATGTTTTTGTATAGCCCCAAAACAAACCTCCCGATTTTCCGTACCTTAGCTTTATTTTTTGGACGAACTTTCTGTAATTTTAAATTTAAAAGTCAACAAAAATTCTGCAACGAAAATTGTTCATTTAAGTTCATATTTTCGTATAGCCCACATACCTCCGAACTAGCTGTTAATGACATTTGAAGTTCACACGTTATGTACCGATTTTCGATATTTCAGGATTCTAGCTAAATTTTTTAACCGAATTAGGAGTTATTTGACATTAAAGGCTCCCATCAAAAACTGTCAACATAGGCCCATGTTTTATTATAACCCCTATATAACAGTACCTCCCAATTTCTAGCCCACCAAAAATTGTCAACAGTTAGATATAGGCACCATAAAAAAGGGCCTCCCGAATGAAGCATTTTATGTACATTATCTGATATTTTAACGTACTCACTTAAAGTTGGGGACAGGAATGAATATTTTATGGTGGAGGGTATGAAAAGTTCGGCCCGGCCGAACTTAATGCTTTTTTACTTGTTTTATAAATAAACTGGTATATGACTGTAAACCTGGAACTAGTACAATACCACCTACAGGTAATGCATAGAGTGTCAATTGGTTACCTCCTATGACATCCCCATGTTAAAGTTTACAGTTGATTGCACTGTGAGGGGTCAGAAGTGGAACTAGTTACTGTAACGCTGAGACGAGTTTCCGATGCCGAACTAGCCCATCGCGCAAGCGGGTATATATTGAGGTTCCCAGAGAATTGTGAAAAAGAGAATATACTTCTTAATGAGCAAGGTGAACCCGTTTTAATAATTTTATTGAACAAGAGTAAGCAACGACAATGGACAAAAATGTTAAAAGAACATCCGAGAAATTGAGCGACATATCCCAATACATGACTATCACGCCGTAGATTATAAACAAATCGTGTGATAGTATTTATTATTCGCTCTATACATACATTTCGAGTCCGTATAGAACTTGTGACATTAAAACTGCATTAGCTAGTGTATATTTAACTTTTTTAGTTAAGTACAAATTAGAAGCATAAATCCTACGCAAAGTACCCCAAACTTTACCAGCTAAGTGATCGATATGACTTTTAAAGGACAGGTCACAATCGATTAATATACCAAGGCATCTATGTTGTTGCACAAAGTCAAGTTTGTCACGACCAAGAAATATGTTAAAGGAAGTGGACGTACGGCCATTAGTACAAAATTCTAACGCCTTGGTTTTACTTACTTACTTAGCTGGCCCATTACAGAACATTTGTTCTATAGGCCGAACTAAGAAAAGATCTCAAATTCTCTCTATTTTTTGCTTCGCTTTCTGGAATACCGCGCCTTTTCATCTCATCATCCACTTGTTTGCGCCATATATTCCTTGGCCTGCCAATTCTGCGTGCACCGCCAAGCGGTTCGTGTTTATACACCTTTTAAGCGGGTTCATCATCGCTCATTCTTATGATATGGCCTATGGTATACGAAGTCTTTTACTACCTCAATATTATAGGAACCAACTTGAGCGTCGACACCATCAACTTGGTCTTCTCACCGTTTACCGCCAGACCCACTTTAGCAGATTCTCCTTCGACCTTCATAAAAGTATCAGTTACTTCTTTTATTGATCGGCCTATGATGTCTACATCATCAGCATAAGCAAGTAACATGTGACTATTGGTGTAGATTGTGCCACTTCTTTTGACGTTTGCCTCTCGTATAACCTTTTCCAGCAGGATATTAAAGAGATCACAAGAAATGCTGTCTCCTTGTCTGAAACCTCTTTTGGTGCCAAACTCTTCGGAGAGGTTCTTTCCTATTTTAACTGAGGACCTCGTGTCAGTTAAAGTCATTTTGAAAAGCCGGATGAGCTTTGCGGGGATACCAAATTCAGACATGGCTTGGAATACCTTTGAACGCAGCGGTCTGTCTGGTCAATGGTGGACTTGCCAGGTCTAAAGCCGCATTGGTATGGTCCAATTATCTCGTTGACCATAGGCTTTAGAAGTTCGCACAATATCCCTGACACGATCTTGTAGGCAATAGGGAGTAGACTTATGCCCCTATAGTTAGAGCATACAGTCTTATCTCCCTTCTTGTGGACGGGGCACAGGACACTCAGGTTCCAATCGTCGGGTACTCGTTTTTCCCGCCAGATGGTGCTAACTGATGAATACACCTTATCAGCGTGTCGCCTCCGGTTTTGAAGAGCTCGGCTGGTAAGCCATCGGCTCCTGCTGCCTTATTATTCTTCAGCCGATTTATTGATGTCTTTACCTCATCTTGGCTGGGCGGTATACATTCAATATCATCTTCTGGGATTGGGACTTTGGTATCTTCGTCGTCTTCGCTTCTATTGGATACCAACAGATTTGAAAAATGTTCTTTCCATATCCTGAGTACACTATCTGTATCAGTTACCAAATTACCTTACTGGTCTCTACAGGAGGATGTGCCTGTACCAAAGCCATCAGTTTGATGCTTGACTCTTTGGTAGAATTTTCGGACTTCATTCTGGCTCCTGTACATCTCGATTTTTTCACACTCCCGCTTTTCCATCCCTCTCTTTTTCCTGCGGAAAAGACGTTTCTCCTCTCTCCTTTTCTCCCTGTATCTCTCTCGTGCGCTACGCGTTGCTACGGATTGTAAAGTAGCCCTATATGCCGCATTTTTCTCTTCGGTGGCAGCACGACACTCCTGATCATACGATGGATTCCTTGGTGGAGGCCTCTGGTATCCAAGTATGGATTTTGCGGCTGTTTGCATGGAGTGGGCAATGCTTTGCCATTGCGCTGATATGTTATCGGGATGAGGAGTGCTTTGATTAAGCAATTGGGCTAGTTGAGTGGAATATGCTGTGGCTATCTGTTGTGATTGCAGCTTACCGATGTCTAACTTTCGTGTTGTGTCTGTTCGTACTTTGTGTGCTACGTTTAAGCGGGTGCGTACCTTTGCTGCAACAAGGTAGTGGTCCGAATCAATGTTTGCGCCTCGGAACGATCGTACATCCAACACGCTCGATGAATGTCTTGCATCTACCACAACATGATCAATTTGATTTCTTGTTTTCTGATCTGGAGACAGCCAGGTGCCCTTATGAATATCGAGATGATTAAATCTGGTACTGCTAACTACCATGTATTTTGCAGCTGCAAAGTCTATCAGCCTCATACCATTGTCAGATGTTTCACTGTGGAGGCTGAATTTCCCGACCATTGGGCCAAAGAATGATTTTAATGACATGGGCAGGGCAACGGTCATATGTTTCTTCTAAGCGCTCGTAAAATATATCTTGGGTCTGTTCGTCCTTTTCTTCAGTGGGAGCATGAGCGCAAATAAAGCTGATGTTGAAGAATTTAGCTTTTATTCGATTTGCACAAGTCTTTCATTCACTGGGGTGAAACTGTATACGAAATGTTTTAGTCTCCGACTAACTACAAATCATGCTTTACGCCATGGCATCTATAATACAGTGCGTCACCTTTAGGTTTTGTTTTGACGCCTTTCCCAATCCATCGTATTTCCTGTATGGCAGTAATATCGGCCTTGTATTTTTCTAGTACGTCTGCCAACGCCTTGATTTTAGCTGAATTAACATTTAAAAAAAGCGTTTCAGATGAACATTAATGTTGTATTCAAGCTGCATAGGTTTTTCACCTATGACTGATCCTTGTGGCACTCCAGAATATAAGGGAAGATAATTTGACTCGGATCCATTTAGAGGAACAAACTGACTTCTCCCATTTAAGTAAGAAGAAATTAAATCACATGCTGATTTAGAAAAACTAAAATCGTCTTTAAGTTTACATATAAGATGGGCATGATAAATAGAATTAATGGCCTTTGACAAGTTCAGAGATACTAAAACACTAGTCATATCATTATTTAAGTCCTCACGAACTGAATCGGTATTATGTCCTCGCCGAAAAGCGTATTGAGAGTCATTTACACTATTTAAGCATGCCTCAAGCATTTTTTTAAATATAACCTTAGAGAAAGCATGTAGAATGGATATGGGTCTTAATGGAATTTTGAGCTTAAAGGGCGGCTCCTAGAATGTTCATATGTTCTAGGAAGTTGTTAACTGAGATCTTAGGTACATTTTTGTTGTTGCTTTTATTCTTGAATTTTGAACGGTTCGGTATCTATGGACCAGAATCGGAGAAAAAAGTATAAAAATCGAATATTTTCTAAAGTTTTTTGCTATTTTGACCTTTCAGAACAGTTCGTAGTGGGCTCTGATGTTCCACAAAGTTGTATACTGATATATTCGCTACATTATTGTGGTTGAATGTTTTCTTGAATTTTGAATGGTTTAATTTCTATGGAGCAGAAACCGAAAAAATAAAATAAAAATTGCATTTGTTTTGCTATTTTGACCTTTAAGAAACATTTCTACAGGGTTCGTATGTTCTAGAAAGTTGTTTATTGAGACCTATGGTACATTTTTGTAGTTGGTTGTTTGATTCAATTTTGATCGGTTTGATATCTGTAGGCCAAAATCTGAGAAAAAATTATAACCGAAACTTGACCTTAACGATTTTGACCTTGAAGATAAGGTTGAATTGATTTTATGTCTTCACAATTATTATTCTTTAAGATGAGGGCTACAACTTTGCCTCCACGAGTAAACCAAAATTCTTAGCGGTTTAGAAGATATGAGCCTGACAAAATGATCCTTTTTGACATCAAGGCCTCAGGTCTTTGGGGGCCCATAACCGCGAAATTCGAAGTAACAGGGAAAAACGCCGTGACACGTTACTTCTTATTTTTCGTCTTCCATTACGCTGCGGTTTCAGAATATGGTTAATTTTCCATGACACAAAATATTACACACAGTGTAATCAGAAGAAAAATTGAGATATGACGCTGAAATTTTGGAAATTTTGTTTTCAAGCATGGTGAGTTGGAATACTACTTTTCAATTCCTCATAGGAGGTTGGTTTAGAAAATGGACTATATCGGTTGTGGCCTCAGCATCGCACTGAAATGTCTGAAATTTGGCATTTTGTCCGCAATTGGGGTATAAAACTTTTAACCAGATATTTGTCGGTATAGGTTCACGTCTTCATATAGCACCCATAGAACGGTCCCTCTCGACTTTGGATATTTTAAAATTTTCAGCGTCCTACTAAACCGAAATTTATGATGGGCATATAAAACATTCCAGAAGAGAATTATCAGTATAGGTCCACGTTTTGATATAGCCCAAATAGAACAGTTTGACATCTAAATATCTATCTGCAGAATATTTCAATAGGTCGTCTGTTGTCTAAAGAAAACCTCGAGAGTTCTTCTCAGGTCTATATAAGACGTCGAGAGGCCTAATTATACCCTCAGCATTTATGCTAACGAGAGTATATACACTTTCATACACACAGAAATGGCTCAAATTTGGTATAATGTCTTCATTGGGGGCTACAAAACTTTCTCCAAGACATTTCTCAGTACGGGTCCACCTTTTGATATAGCCCCCCATAACAGTACCTTCCGATTTTCGGTTTCAGCCTCATTATCACACTGAAATGACAGAAATTTGGTATTAAATCTTCCTTGGGGCAACAAAACTTTCTTCCAGAAATTTGTCAGTATAGGTCCGTCCACCTTTCAATATAGGCCACATAGGATATTACCTCCCAATTTTCGGTATATTAAAGGTTTTAGCCTCATGGCTAAAAATTGATATTTTGTCAACTTTGGGGCAAAAAAATTTTCCCCAGAAATTTTCAGTACAGATCTACGATTTTCGACATTTTAAAGGTATTAGCCTTATTATCACACCAACATGGCTGAAAATTTTTATTTAGACTTTTTTGAGGTCACAAAATTTTTATCCAGAAATTTGTCAGTACAGGTCCCCATAGGCCCCGATTATCGGTATTTTGAAGGTTTAAGCTTCATTATCACACGGAAAAGGCTGAAGTTTGGTATTAGTTCTTCCTTGGGGCTACAGAACTTTCTCCCAGAAATTTGTTAGTACAGGTACACCTTTCGATATAGGCCACATAGAAAGGTACCTCCTGATTTTCGGCATTTAAAAGGTGTTAGCCTTATTACCACACCGAAATTACTGCAAAACCAACATTTTCCCCAACAATTTTTTTCAGTGCAGGTCCAGCTTTTGATGTAGTCTTCATTGGTGGTATGAAACACTCTTGCAGAGAATTGTCATTGTACGTTTTGATATAGCACCCATAGAACGGTACCGCTTAAGTTTCGATATTTGGCATGTTTTTATTTGTTCTTTGATCATATATCTAAGTGAAAATTTTTGTTTAAAACTTTATCCAAAAAATTCTTAACAGTGGATTTTTTTCTTTTCTATATACCCCTATTAAAACCCTTAAAAAAATAAATGATAATGTTTCCTCTTATTTCCTTTCCAGCTCTCTTTATAGCAATACTAAGTTGTACATTTCACTATAACGCCGCTGGAACAATAGCCCCCTCCGCTATGGCAAGTCGTAATCTATTTGCAGCTAATCTCTTCTCAGTTGTGGCACCCGAACATCTCAGCAACAATGTTGTCTATTCACCAGCATCGATACAAACATGTTTGGCACTGGCCTTTCCTGGTGCGGATGGTGAAACGGCACAGGAAATGCGCAAAGCATTATACCTTGGCGAAGGAGACGCACGCCAAGTGGCACAAAATTATGGAGAATTTTTAAGTGCAGCCTTTAAAACTCCGAAGGCCAATGGTCCAATTCTTAAAATGGCCAATCGTTTATATGTTAATGAAAATTTGAAAATTGCCGAAGAATACAATAAAATAACCACTGAATATTTAGATGCCAAGGCGGAAAATGTAGATTTCCGCAATTCACAGGAAGCTATTAATAAAATTAACACATGGGTTGAGGAGCAAACTGAAAAGAAAATCAAAAACATTATGCAACCTGGTTCTGTGGATGGTGGCACCAGTGCCGTGTTGGTGAATGCTATTTATTTCAAGGCTAAATGGTTGAAACCCTTCAGCGATCTTACCACAAGTAAACAGGAGTTTAAAATGAATAACAAACAACAAGTTCAGGTTGATATGATGTATCAAGATGATGAATTCCTATATGGTGAATTACCAGAATATGAAGCCAAGGTTTTGGAAATGCCTTATGAAAATTCCGATTTATCAATGTTGATCATTTTACCCAATAGTGTTGAGGGTTTGGCAAAATTGGAGGAGAAATTAAAGGGTGTTGATCTTAATGAAATTTCTTCGAAGTTGCGTAAACATGATGTTGATGTATTTTTGCCTAAGTTCCGTATAGAATTCGATATTGATTTAAAGGAACCATTGAAGAAGGTAACGCTAGAATAATGTACCTTATAATGAAAATATATTAAATAACGTGTTTCTATGTCTTTACAGATGGGTTTAAATTCCATGTTTTCGGATGCTGCTAATTTTAACCACTTGTTTTCCAATGCCGCTGCGTCACAAAAAGTCTCCGATGTTAAACACAAAGCTTTCTTAGATGTTAATGAGGCAGGTTCAGAGGCAGCAGCTGCTTCATGTAAGTTAATTTACAAACACAATAGCAATATAAAATACAAAGTGTTTGCAATAATGATTTTTTAAATATTTTTTCCAGATATGAAAATTGTACCCATGAGTCTGAACATGAACCAGAAAACCTTTAAGGCTGATCATCCCTTTGTGTTTGCCATACGCAGTAAAACAGCTGTTTACTTTGCTGGTCATGTGACCAAATTTTAAAAGATTTTATTATTATTTTGGAATGTATTGTTAGCATATGACATAAAAAACTATTTAAATATATGTATGTGTCTTGACTTGGTAAAACAAACATAAATAAATACCGTTGTTAAAAATCTAAATTTTTCTACAAACTCAGATTCGTTTGTCGTATTTGTCTAGCCATTGAAGTTATAACGAAGTTCATAACGAGTAGATTTTATCTCGGTAGCTTTTAAAATAAATTGACAATACCTATATATATATAATAGGGAGCCACCGCACTGTGCGAAATATGGGCACTTAAAACTTCACAAAAATATTTCTTATATTTGAGGGTCGTATGTGGATAAATATGGGCCACATAGACCTGCGGTTTCCTATAGCCCCCACATATCGGTGGTGACCGTTTTTACGAATTAGGTTCATTTTTAGTGGAACTTTACTCATAACTTTTAATGTGAAGAACGTAGGTTACTAAAACTTCCCAAAAATGTTTCTGATATTTGAGGATCGTTTGCTGATAAATATGGGCCATAGACCTGCGGTTTCCTATAGCCCCCACATATCGGTGGTGACCGTTTTTACGAATTAGGTTCATTTTTCAACCGATTTTGCTGCAAATTGGTATATTGGGGTTTCAGTGGATGGAGAACATATGTACAAAATATTGTCAATATCTTTCGCGTATAGGTATAGCCCCCCGAGCGGTAACGGCCAATATAACATATTTTAAAGATTCCAAGCACATTTACCAATCTATTTGTTTGCATTTTGGTATTTTATGTTCCCCGTAGGTAGTAAACCGTTTTACGAAATATTAGCAACGTATTTTCTCGTTTTACTATAGCCCCAATATGAGGGGGCACCCCACTTGGGATATTTAAATGGTGTTAGGAAATTATTGCCAACCGAGTTTGGTTTACTTTAAAATTTGTCTTCATTGAATGGAAAATATTCTAACAACAATTCAGACAATAGATCCTTGCTTTGACCGCTCCCCCCAAGCATCCACATAATTTAGTAAATTTAAAAAAAAAATTATTTTTGAGATTTTTTATTTTTAGTATATTGTCATTGGTATAACATAAATTTTACAAATTGAACGTTTCGACTGAGGATATGTTTATCTTCTTACATGGTTCTGCAAATGAGTATATCACCTAAAAGCATCTGATGCAACTATGCTTTGTTTTAGGCACTTAACCATGTCCTGAGAAAAAAAAATTGACCTTTTTTTCTATTAAATGTTAATGAAATTCGCAAGAATATTCATAAAACTATTGAAAGCAACATTTCTTAGTATTGGTGAATCAATTTTGGGATAAACGAAACCAATATTGACGTCTAATGCCGGCTCTTCTATCAATTTTTTAAAAATATAGATATATGAATATTCCAATGACTTTCTGAAAAAGTCGCATATCTCGAAAACCTGCAGCTAATGTTTTTGCACATAAAAAGAGCAGGGAAGCCAAGTTGGTGGTTTTGCCGCTACTTGTGGTGTTTTTGATGTACAAAAACCACTATTTAAGTAGGGATGCACCTTGTTTTGGGTAAAAATCGTTACAGACCTATGGTCTCAGTAGAGTTGGCATCCCTGGATAAGAGAATTCAAAGTAGAAAACATTCTCGCATTCTCTCCCACACTCATCGAAAACAAATCTAAGAACACACAACATAACACATATTTCCTAGACAATTGCTGAAAAACTTCTTTTATTGTTCGTGCGTATGATGGTGCTTTCTTTAAAAAAGAAGTTTTAGTTGGTTTTTGATCTTTAATCTGAAACAATGTCGTCAAAGAGATTGACGTCGCTTTCTGTGAAAGATAAATTGGAAATTATAAATGATATAGAAATCAAAAATGTAAATAAGAAAGACATATGTTTGAAATATAAGTGTTGTATTAGTACGGTTAACCGTATATTAAAGAACAAAACTGAAATAAAGAGAGATGCCGCAAGTTGCTCTAATTTAAAACAGAAACGCAAACGAAAAGGGTTGTACGACAATACCGAAAAGGCACTTGCAACTTGGTTTGATCAGCAAAGACAAAAAAAAATTCTGTAGTTAGTAGCCTTGTCTTATTGAATAAAGCTAAAGAGTTTTCTATGCATTTTGGTGAAAGCTTTGAACCAGATGCCAGTTGGTTATTCAGATGGAGAAAACGTCAAAATATTAAAGTTGGTAAACTCCATGGGGAGAATACAGAAAACAATAAAGAAGGTGCCAGTGTGTATATTGCTAACATCATCCCTGTTCTTATAAAGGAATACGATCCACAGGATATTATGAACGCTGACGAAACCGCTCTGTATTACAAAGCTTTACCTACAAGTACATACAGTTGCATTCAAAATAATAGGAGCGCCCATACAAAAAAAGAAAATTGTCAAAAAATATGGTTAAACTAACCCATTTTGGTTTATTTTGAATTTGTTTAACATTGTTGACATCCCAACAGTTAATTCATCAGCAGAAATGTGGCAATCTCTTTTAAATTATTTACTGTTTACACCAACATTATAAATCGTGTTTAACGTTTTTGTTAAAAAAAATAGGAGTGTGGAAGAAAAAGGACGATAAAAATAGCTTTAGTTGAGTTTAGGATCAAAATTGTCAATATTTTAGTTAACAGTAGTAAATCCAATAGATTTTATGAGATTTGATTGCTGTTTGAAAACAAAAGTCCTTTGGAGGTAGCCAAGAAACTGGCAATTGTCCTTGCAGAAATTGTTTCCATAAATTGAGCACTTATTGGGCAAATCAATGGATTTTGTAGACAAAAGCTTAAACGATTAGATATATTTGATGCTATGGATGTTATCTCTAACAATATATAATGATTGGTATCCCATAAATTTGTGTATTTTGATGCTTGAGCCAAGTTTAAGGACAGTTTACATTAGCCCTTAAGGCAAGGATCGTCAAAAAAATCGCATCTATAAGGAATTTATTCCCCTAACCCAATAATACTTAAAAGTCCTTAGGATTCTAACCTTGTATATGCAATCAGTTTCGATTCTATTCAAAAAATGTTTAAAACGTGAACGGTTGAAATGTACTTTGAACCATTTAGTGATAGGCAGGCTGGGATTGCACTAAGGTTGGTATACGCCGTAATATATTTTTCAATATAAACTTACGTTTTTCACTCAAAAATACTTCATTTAGGTTATTTTCCTTAGAAAACTGTTTATTATACGATGCAAAACCTAATAAAAATAATCTTAGGTCAACTTCAAACGTTTTTCTTTAAAGTTTCCTTCTCAACAAAGCGTTTTGAAAAATGTCTCATATGTGCCAATCATCCAATTATTAAAAAAAAAATGAACCATATAATGAATTCTGCGTGCAGTTAAGATGCTAAGGACCTCAAAACATCACTTGATTGAGAAATTAATTCCTTATAAATACGCTTTTTTTAACCGATCCTTACGTAAAGAGGTAACGGAAGCCGGCTTTAACTCGGCTCAAGGATCAAAAACCACAAATTTCTGGGATACCGATCATTATATATTGTTCGAGATAACAGTCAGAGCATCAAAAAACTCTAATCACTAAAGTTCTGTCTACAAAATCCATTGAGTTACCCAATAAGTGCTCAATTTATGGAAACAATTTCTGCAAGGACAATTGCCAGTTTCTTGGCTACCTCCAAAGGACTTTTGTTTTCAAACAGCCATCAAATCTCATAAAATCTATTGGATTCACTACTGTCAACTAAAATAGAGACACTTTTGATCTTAAACTCAACTAAAAATATTTTTATTGTCCTTTTTCTTCCGCACTCCTAATATTTTGAACAACAAATTTGAAGGCGATTTATAATGTTGGTGTAAACAGTAAATAATTTAAAACAGATTACCACATTTCTGCTGATGAATTAACTGTTGGGATGTCAACAATGTTAAACAAATTCAAAATAAACCAAAATGGGTAAGTTTAACCATGTTTATTCGACCATTCCCTTGGTGTGGATGAGCACTCCTATTATTTTGAACACAGCTGTACATATTATAGACCAGATGTTCCACCGGTCGGTCATAAAAGCCAAAAAGTTAGGTTTACTTTAGTCTTAATAAGTAATTCAACAGGATCCTTCAAAAAAGTTTACGTCATTGGGAAAGCAAAAAATCCTCGTTATTTGAAGAATGTAAAACCACCAATTCCATACTTTTCTAATAAGAAGGCATGGATGACTACTACTCTGTGGCAAGAAATTTTTACAATCGTTAAATGAAGAAATGCGAAAGGAAAATAGAAAAATTATTCTATTTGTTGACAATGCTAGCTGTCATAAATCTGAACATCTAAGCAACATAAAACTTGAATTCTTACCACCAAATACTAAGGCGATAATTCAACCCTTGGATCAAGGAATTATATCTTGCTTCAAAACATAATTGTTAAAAAACAAATAAGTGCGTTGGAACGACCATTAAAGATTTTTACAAGTCAATTACATGCCTTGACGCCTTATATTTTATTAAAAGAGCTTGGTGGTTGGTTCAACCTTCGTGCATTTCAAACTGTTTTAAGAAGGTGAGAACTTGATTTGGTTTTTTTTTCAGAATTTCAAAATTTTAATAATTTTAGGCTGGGTTTTTGCTTAATAACAACATGGTCATCGATGAAGTAACATGTCAGGATTTTGACATCATAACAACGGTGGAAGATAGCGCATCATACATTCATTGCGATGATGATGCTGCATGTTACGGGGATTTGTCTGAGGGTGAAATAGTTGCAGAAGTTACTTACAATTCATCAAATGCAGAAAACGAAGTGTTAGAAGATGAGGAGGATGTGGACTTAGCGAAGCATTGTCTGCTCTAAATATATTACAGAAATATTGTTTTTTTAAATATTGACGTATCTTTTGATCAGGCAGAAACAGAAATAATAAAAAATTCGGCAAAGATAGCAAAACAGAAGACTATAACAGACTTTTTTTTTTGAAAATATCTATACTGTGTAAATGATCTCATTCCTAATATATTATATTGGATACATATAAACAATTTTATGTTTCTTATTTGATTTTAATTCCTACTGAGGAAGTACAAATATTTATACAAATCAATGAATTATTATTTTTTATTTATATTCTTAAAGTGAATTATTTATTTTATGTTGAATTGCTCTGTTTAATATAATCAAATTAATTAAATAAACGCATAAACATATGCAAAACATTGAATGATTCCTCTATAAATTTATTATTTCAACATTACTTTTACCTGTCCATTATATGCACGTATGTAAAATTATAGATACCTGCTTCGTTGTGCAGATTAGCGAATTTAAGCTTCTTGCATTTTGGGCTTTCCAGCGCAAGATGTCGTGCAATTTTTAAATGTGCAGGTAAACAGAAATTGCTGTATCTTTGAATCTTGTACTTTTTCCTAGGCAAGTATTTAATAGCTTTATTTCAATTTGTAATTATTTTAAACAACAGATAAAAATATCAGAAAACATTTATTTATTAACATATCATAAAACATTTATATATTAATTACAAAACTTGAATACACATGATTTGAAATGAATGCATTTTATCGAATTCCTACAAACATACGGAATTTTATGATGACAACAAATTATACAATATGGCAAGGTATGCACATATATGTATATGAGAGAAAAAAAATAGTGTGTGCTCCCTTAACGCGAGTAAGAGAAGTAATACAAATCTGTTTTACTCAATTCCATAGATGGGAGTTCTTAATTCATTGGAATCGGTTTTCCATTTAAAATTTAAAAACAAAATTTAAAACATTTGTTCTCTTTTGTACGCTCTTTCTGTGCATTCGGGTCGTGTGCGTGTAAATTGCCGAAAATCATCGACACCGCCGTGCCAAATGTGACCATGCTTGATTTAAATATTCAACCTATTGTTTGAAATTCAATTAACTAAAATAACACTGTGTAACATTTTTATGGTACTCGTGTTCATATCAAAGTCCTAGATGGGTATTATTGTGTCAGATCGGTTTTGGATTTTTTGGCCTTATGTAAACATGGCTAAATATTAAATTTTTAATATATAATGTATAATATATCTAAGATAATCCATAATTCTTATATATGGGGATTTCTGAGTAAAATCAGGCACTTTTTCAATAAGTGGTTTTTGATTTCCTTTATTTTTTGCTGTGGTGATACTGCTTATCAGCAAAATAGTTCAGATTTTTTAATAGCGGTTCCAGAGATATGGCGCCTTGGAAAAGTCGAATTCTGTATAAACTATATGCAAAGAAATACTCATAACTCCTTTAATATTGGTCCAATTTGAAAAAAAACACCTTCGCAGTTTTTTGTTCTTTATCAGCTATTTAATAAAAAATAGAAGCAAAATTTGCACAATGGGCTTGGAAGCAATTTTGCGGTTTAATATTTAAAATAATTTTTTACAATGATTGCACCTTTGATTTTTATACCCTGCACCATAAGATGGGGGGTATATTAAGTTTGTCATTCCGTTTGTAGCTACTCGAAATAATCATTGTAGACCCCACAAACTATATATATTTTTGATCAGGGTGCAATTCTACATAGATATAGCCATGTACGTCCGGCTGTCTTTCTGTCTGTCCGTCTGTGGAAATCACTCTAGCGTCCGAACGGATTGAAGTAGGTGGATGCAATTTTGGTAGAATCTATTATATGTACGTAGAACTTTTGGTATTGGAAGCGGGCTATGTTGGTCCACGTTTTCGTATAGCCCCCATACAAAGTGACGCGTGACGCTTCTTCGTTTTAAGGAAGTTTTAAGATATTTGTCCCATTTGACCAGTGAATCGGTTGTAATTTGGTATTATGTCTTTTCAGAGACTACAAAATATTTTTACCAAAGTTTGTTTTGGTATAGTCCTCATATAAACGGGGTGTTATATGAGGACTATATATAGTACGCGTCACTTTACGATATTTTTAATGTATTAGTCTCATTTGAGCACAGAATCGGTTGTAACTTTGTATTTTGTATTTCCAGAGGCTAAGAAACAGTTGTACCATAAAATGTTTACATAGGTCCACGTTTTGATATAGTCCTCATAGGACGATACCTCCCAATTTTCGGTATTTTGAAGGTTTTAGCCTCATTATCTCACCGAAATGGCTGAAATTTGATATTTAGTCTTCGTTGGGGGTACAAAACTTTACCCCAGAAATTTGTAGGTATATGTACACGCCCTCATATAGACCCCATAGAAGGGTTCCTCCAGATTTTCGGTATTTTGAAGGTTGTGGCCATATTAATCCACCGAAATGGCTGAAATTTGGTATTTGGTCTTCATTTGGGGTGTTAAACGTTCCATATGAAATTTTTTCGTATAGGCCCACGCCTTTATATAGCCCCCATAAAATTTACCTCCCGATTTTCGGTGTTTTGAAGGTTGTGGCCTCAATATTCCAAACTATCTCCCAGAGACTTGTCGGTATAGGTCCACGCCTTAGTATAGCCCCCATAGAACGGTACCTCCTGATTTTCGATATTTTCAAGCTTGTGACCTTTATATCCCACCGAAGTGACTGAAATTTGGTAGTAATTCTTCGTTAAGGGTATACAACTTTCCAACTGAAATTTATCGGTATAAATCCGCGTCTTCATATAGCCCCCATAGAACGGTACCTCCTGATTTTCGGTATTTTGAAGGTTGTGACCTCAATATCCCACCGAAATGACAGAAATTTGGTAGTTAGTCTTCGTTAAGGGTTACAACTTTCCACCTGAAATTTGTCGGTATAGGTCAACGCCCTAATATAGCCCCCATAGGACGATATCTCACAATTTTCGGAATTTTTGGAATTCACTTCAATACAGTTCGTGGTGAAGGGAATAAAAAGTTCGGCCAGGCTGAATTTAACGCTTTTCTTACTTATTAATATTAATTTTTAATTAATTTTTCGTTAGAAACGAGCTCAATGACGACTGACGCGAGTGAAAAGGAAAGCCGACGATACGAACTCACACAAGCACCACCATGTGACATGACATGTTTCGCCTTGGGTAGAGGCTTCTCAGACATATCGGCTGGGGGTTGGCTTCGATATCATCAAACTTTTTTCTTTCAAACGCAATTTGTTTTTTTTTTTTTGTATATTGATAAGAGCCATTTTATAGCACTATGAAGAACTGGTTTAATGAATTCGACCGTGCCAAACATTAGCCAAAAACGAAGATCGTGAGGGACGCCCAAAATCGGCCGTTGTGTCACAAAAAAATTCAAACGTGCGAGAACGGATAATGCAAGATCGCCTTGGCCATTTCTTTCACCAAATAACATTTTTCAACAAATGAATTTTTCCGGCAAAATTGGTCAATCGCTCAAAAAAATGCTCTTGTGGATTGGTACAAAGACATTGTAAATAAAAACAATCGAGGTGCTTCAAACGACATTTATAAGATCGTCACAGACGACGAATCTTAGATCTATGCCTAGGAGCCCAAACCAAAACAGGAATCGACCGTTTGGGTCTATTCCAAGGCGATCTTGCATTATCCGTTCTCGCACGTGAGGGAGGTACCTGAAGGAGTGGTCCGATTTGGCTTATCTTCGAACTTAAACTAAGTTTGGACAACATATTACGAAGGGCAAATGTTGGATCGAATCGGCAGATCCGTTCGTGAGCTATCTTGCGCTCTAACAACTACACACGGTGTCAAAGGGTTTTTTGCAACTTTCAGGCTATTTTGTCAGGAAGTATTTACTTGCCCCTGATAAAACTTGCACCGTCATATGAGGGACAGTGAATACATGCTGCTACAACAAAAATCAAATCGATTCTAGAGATGGTCCTAAACTGAACTTATCCGAAATTTTGTATGGGATTGTACCCGAAGGAGTGCACCGATTGAGTCCATATTGGAACCTCATCTAAGTCTGGTATACATTACAGGATGTGCAAAGTATAAACTAAATCGGTTACTCCCTTCAAGAGTTATCGTGTGCACAAATTTTCCGAACCTTTGTGGAGGAGGTACCTGAAGGAGTGGAGCGATATGGCCCATCTTCGAACTTAAACTACGTTTAGGCAAAATATTACGATGCCCAAAATATGCTTCGAATCGGTTGATTCTTTTATAGAGTTATAGTGCGCACCAGCCAACCAGACAGACGGACGGACATTGCTAAATCGACTCCAAATTGTCTGAAATGGATTTCGTCCAAACATACTTGGGGTCTAAAACCATTATTTCGATGAGGCACATTCTGCCCGTATGAAAGTGTATATACCCTCGTTAGCATAAATGCTGAGGGAGGGTATAACTAGATAAGACGTTCTGCATCATGGCAATCCGAGCTCCCACACATCGATTCAAATCAGCGGTAGTTTGACCGGACAAAACGTGAAATTGATGGATCATGTGCCGTACAGCCCTGACATAGCATCCAATTGCTTCATTTGATTCCAGCACATCGAGAAAAAACAACGTTGTCAACGATTTTCGTTGCCAGAACGGGCTGAAAAAGCGTTCAAAAACCATGTTTTGGAGGTGTCTCAATCAAGCCGCTGTAAACAACCCCATAGGACGATATCTCAAAATTTTCGGAATTCACTTCTATATTGAATTCGCTTTTCTTACTTGTTTTACAATGATTGCACTCTTCGATTTTTTTTTGAAATCTGTTTGTATCACGATCAATTACAATAATTTTAAGTCCTGTGTGATAGTCGAATTCGGTCAGCAATTCTCTTTCCATATGTAAGCTATTTTGCCGGTATATGCGCTCTAGGAAATAAAATATAGACCAATTTTTTTTATTTTTCATACGGAATAATAGTCCACTTCACCCGATAAATGATATCAGATCATCATCCAAAAGGTATCTTCTTCTACCTAAACTCTTACCTCGTGCAAAATTTTGGGATTATTGAGCTATAATTGCAACCTCTAGCGTATTTATTATTACATTACAAACAAAAAACTGAGTATATTAGGCTAACTCTGTTATCTTATCATGTACATCAACGTTCTGGTCCATTTAACCCTCTAAATATTATCTGATTGGCATCTCAAATTGCAAGCTTCTTCTTAGTCATTTACTCTTACCATACGACCTTAACCCTAAAATGTGTTTATAATTTTGAATATTTCTGGAGTTTAGGTAAGATATAGAGTTTTGGTGTATTTTAGGACCTATAGTAGAAATTGATGGCGGGCATATTTGTAGAATATTTTGATCTGATACGATCCCATGTTATATGAGAAGGGACCAAAAATACCCTTTTAATGGCCGTCTAAGGGTGAAAAAATACGAAAATGAAATCATAATCATATCTACCACATTTTTCTTAAGTATTTCAAATATTCGTCCGACTTGTTATTCATTCAAAACGTTTAATAAAATTTTCGTTATTTTTACATATTTCTATAGCAGAGGCATTCCAGAAGAAGAAAAGAACAAAAATTTGAGGTATTTTGCTTTAAAAACCCTTAAAAATCCCAAATATATAGTGCTTATAGGTGTACGAATACGAACTTTGCCACCAACACAGGTGCCATATATACCTTAATGACGGAATAAATTAAAAATTTGTTTTGTTATTCTTAAATCTTTCTTCGATTTCCATCAATTGTTTCATATATGCACATAAAATATGTAATTAATAACGATTTTACTAATTTTTTTTAGGGGCGTACGAATATGAACTTTGCATACTGTATATAAAACCAGAATGAAGAATTTCAGTTGCAAAAGTTTTCAGCAACACTGTATGTACAATGCACATATATGTATATATCCAGCCCTGGATTCTATTTGCCGGTATTTATTTATAAAGTTTATAATATAAACATACATATCAACAACACTACATAGTGAATTTATTATTTGGGAAAAATGAAAACCTAACTCTCTCAAAAACAGGTTTCGTTTTAATACTCCCCTTTTTTAGTTAAAAACTGAAGAGCACAAACTCAGAAAACAACAATAGATTTGTCAATTAAAAACATTTTACTCAATGGGATGGATGATATCATTATTTTGTTTTCTACATTTCACGAAATTCGTCTAAAACTTATTTTAGATAAGCACTATGTTCAACTTGTTTTACTTATATTTCCAATTATTTTAAAACTCACCAAATGTTAAAGTATTTTTGGGAGGGAATTGAATTTTATTGTTATTTTTAATAGCCACAGCTGATTTCATTCGACGTAGTACTTTGTACACTTCTATTCGATAGATTAAATGATTTATAACAAAAAGCACAACACAAACCCAAAGAGTTTCACAACGCAACTGAATCATACGGATGGTGTTGTGTTTCTTTTTTATTATTTTTTGGATATACAATTCTTAAAGAGCAATTCCATTAGGTGATTCTCTTTCGTTTCATGTTATTCTCCATCGGTACCAGGTGACCAGGCCCCGCGACTGCCAGATTTGACGATTTATAGTAATTTTGACGATTTTTTTTTTAAAAATTTGGTAAATGACGATTTGACTATTTTTACCCAAAAAAAATTAAGATTTTTTGGTATTTTGCTAATTTTGTAAAATATGAATTTGCAAAAACTTATCATATATTCTTAATTGATTTTAATAATTAATTGTTAAACAATAATCACATTTGTTTGGGTGTATATAAAAAGGAAGGAAAACATATATAATTGCCCTGCTTCAGAACCTGCAAAAAAATCTACAAAAATTAAAATTTCAACAATAGTGGATTGTGTTCTGCGACAGAGCAATTAACAACCTTAACTTTGTACAGGTATTGATATTTGTACAGAAATTTTAAAAGTTGAATATATTTGATTTTAAAAACAATTTTATTTATTTCGCGACATCCGTAAAGAATTTTTACATTTTGTGAACAAGAAGGAAATGCAAAAACTGGGTTCAGAAATTCGTGAACTAAAGTTATTGAATTTTCAGGAAATTGAAAATAATGAAACAGGTTTATTTCGCATTTAGATTACTATTTGATTTGAAACGTTTTGATGATTCATATGTTTTTTCTATGTATTACCACATTCGTTAGCAAATGTTGAACATGATATCAGCCAAGTACATCTTGATAAAACGACATATCGATAATATGTATATTTAAATAAAAATATATGTGCGCATTTTAATGTTTGATGATTTTTATTTATCGCCATTTTGGCGATTTTTCATAAAAATTATCTGGCAGCCCTGGAGGCAGCTAAACTGGATTCTCTCGACTACGTCATGTTCTTCTCTCACATTAAGTGTCGTGGGGGGTTTTAATGACCAGTATGTCAAATGTGCGTTTCGGAAAAATCGTTGTGTCGATAACATGGCAATGAGTATATCACGATACTCAAAAACTGCAGCAAATTTCAGTTGAAAAGCTTGTGTGCAATTTTAACGATGTAATATTTAAAATAAATTTTATAAATGGTTGTACTTACTCTTCGATGTTCTTGATTTTTTTATATTCAACTACAATTACAAAAAAAAAAACAAGTAAAAAAGCGTTAAGTTCGGCCGGGCCGAACTTTTCATACCCTCCATCATAAAATTTTCTGAACTAAAATGGAATAATTAGTTTTCATTCCTGTCTTCAACTTTACGTGGGTACGTTAAAATGTCAGATAATGTACATAAAATGATTCATTCGGGAGGCCCTTTTTTATGGTGCCTATATCTAACTATGTATGTTGACAATTTTTGGTGGGCTAGAAATTGGGAGGTACCGTTATTTAGAGGTTATAATAAAACATGGACCTATGTTGACAGTTTTTGATGGGAGTCTTTAATGTCAAATAACTCCTAATTCGGTTAAAAATTGTAGCTAAAATCCTCAAAATACCGAAAATCGGTACATAAAGTGGGAACTTCAAATGTCATTAACAGCTAGTTCGGAGGTACCCTTATATGTGGGCTATACGAAACTATGAACTTAAATTAACAATTTTTGTTGCAGAATTTTTGTTGGCTCTTAAATTTCAAATTACAGAAAGTTCGTCCACAAAAATAAAGCTAAGGTACGGAAAATCGGGAGGTTTGTTTTGGGGGCTATACCAAAACTTGGACCTACGTTCGGTTAAACATTTTAAGTAAAATGCTCCAAGTACCGAAAATCGGGAGGTATCGTTATATTGGGGCTATGTTGAAAATTGTTGATGCAGATGTGTGGTGACCACTACAACCTTCAAATGTCAAATTACAGTTAGTTCGGTTAAAACTTGTAGTTAAAATTGCCAAATTACTGAAAATCGGTGGGTACTGTTATATGGGAGCTATATCCAAACATGGTCCTATGTTGACAATTTTTGATGGAGAGGTGTTGTGACCACTAAGAACTTCAAATGTCAAAATACTGCTAGTTCGGTTTAATATTATAGCTAAAATCATCAAATTACTGAAAATCGGGAGGTAACGTTACATGGGGGCTTTATCCATACATGGACCTTTCTTGACAATTTTTGGTGGAGAGGTGTGGTGACCACTAAGAACTTCAAATGTCAAATCTTCAAATTACAGCTAATTCGGTTAAAACTTGTAGGTAAAATTCTCAAAAAACCGAAAATCGGGAAGGTACCGTTATATGGGGCTATACCAAAATATGGTCCTATGTTCATAATTTTTTCGAATATAAGTTTTATGGTCACTAAGAACCCTAAATATCAAATTATAGCTAATTCGGTCTAGGAATGTGACTTAAAACGTCAAAATACCTGAAATCGGGCGTTAACGTTATATGGGGGCTATTCCAAAACATGGACCTATGTCCACTAGTTTTGTTATATAAGTTTACTGACACTTAAGAACCCTAAATGTCAAATTATAGCTAAATCGGTCTAAAAATATAGCTAAAAACGTCAAAATACCGTAATATGGGGGCTATACCAAAACGTGGACCTATGTTCACAAGTTTCGTTATATAAGTTTATTGACACTTAAAAACCCTAAATGTTAAATTATATCTAAATCGGTCTGAAAATGTAGCTAAAAACGTCAAAATACCGTAAATCGGGGGTACCGTTATATGGGGGCTATACCAAAACGTGAACCTATGTCCACTAGTTTTGTTATATAAGTTTACTGACACTTAAGAACCCTAAATGTCAATTTATAGCTAAATCGGTCTGAAAATGTAGCTAAAAACGTCAAAATACCGTAAATTGGGGGAGTACCGTTATATGGGGGCTATACCAAAACGTGGACCTATGTCCACTAGTTTTGTTTTATAAGTTTACTGACACTTAAGAACCATAAATGTCAAATTATAGCTAAATCGGTCTAAAAATATAGCTAAAAACGTCAAAATACCGTAAATCGGGGGGCACCGTTATATGGGGGCTATATCAAAACGTGGACCTATGTTCACAAGTTTCGTTATATAAGTTTATTGACACTTAAAAACCCTAAATGTCAAATTATATCTAAATCAGTCTTAAAATGTAGCTAAAAACGTCAAAATACCGTAAATCGGGGGGTACCGTTATATGGGGGCTATACCAAAACGTGAACCTATGTCCACTAGTTTTGTTATATAAGTTTACTGACACTTAAGAACCATAAATTTCAAATTATAGCTAAATCGGTCTAAAAGTATAGCTAAAAACGTAAAAATACCGTAAATCGGGGGATACAGTTATATGGGGGCTATACCAAAACATGGACCGATATATATATATATACTTTATAGGGTCGCATATGAGTATTTCAATGCGTTACAAACGGAAAAACAAACTTAATATACCCTCCATACTATGGTGGAGGGTATAAAAAAAATAATTTGGTAGTGTGATTATTTTTCTTTTAGTTTGCACGATGCTCTTGAATCAAGTTTAAATGGAAGGTGCTTACACCTGGGATTCTGAAACTACAATGTTCATAGATCAGAAAAATCAAAAAAACTAAAAAAAATGCCGGAGCGCATTTTAAATAAATCGAGATTCAACTTGACATTTTTAGGGGTTGTTTAGGTTTTTGCGATTTTGCTTGGAAACCGCAAGGCCTATCAAATTCGGAATAAAGAAGATGTTGTAGCTTTCAAAATTCTCTACATGCTTATCTTAATGATATTTTCGTACGTTTTACAACTTTTGAGATATAGAAGTGGAAATTGGACAATTCAAATGCAATTCAATTCTGTATCGTTTCCGTATAAAACAATATCATGACTGCAATTTCCCAATTTAAACTTATATATATAAAAAAATTGTACAACCTAGAAAAAATTACATAAGCCAGTCTGGCAGAGAATTTTCGCAGCTATAAGATTTTCTCAGGTCCCGTGCCGATAAGACTTGCCGTATTCAAGCAAAATCGCGAAACCCTAACAAAAAAACCTAAAAATGTAAACTGAGCTTCTTTATCTAAAAAATGGTACAGCCTGAGAACAAATCATAAACGTAAATCTTGTAGAGAATTTTCACAGCTACAACATTTTCTTTAGCTTTATTTCGATTGGACTTGCGGTTTCCAAGCAAAATCGTGAAAACCTGAAAAACACCTAAAAATTTAAATTTTGTTGACCGCGATTTATTTAAAAATCACTACAGCGATTTTTTCTTGTTTTTTTGATTTTTCCCATCTATGAACATTGCTGTTTCAGAATTCACAAAAACTTCCCCTGTGTAAGCGGTTTTCATTAAAAGTTAATTAAAGCGCCCCTTTATGACATTGTTTTATAAAGGGGGCAATACAGTCAGTGCATTGTCCCAATATCTCAAAAATGGTAAAACAATCTTGTAGAAAATTTTCATAGCTACAACATTTTCTTCAGTCTCATTTTATTAGGGCTTGCGGTTTCTAAGCTAAATCGTTAAAACCGAAACAACCCCTAAAAATGTCAACATGAATCGCGATTTATTTAAAAAGCGCTCCGGCGATTTTTTTAGTTTTTTTGATTTTTCTCATCTATGAACAGTGTAGTTTCAGAATCCGCAAAAACTTCCTAGATGTAAGCACCTTCCATTTAAATTTGATTCAAGAGCGCCGTGTTTGTCAATAGAACTTTTCCTTTATACCAGTGTGAAACATATGTTAATTTACAAACAAAAAAACGGGGTTTTTATATAGAATTCGACTTTTTCAAAGCGCGATATCTCTGGAACCGATAGACAAAAAAATCTAAAAATGTACTGAAATATTTTGCTGAGAAGCAACATCGAAACAGCAAAAAATAAAAAATCATTGCATTTTTGATACATTTTTTCTAAGAAACTACCAACGTTTTGATGTAGTTCTTTCTTTCATCTGAAAGAGCACATTTTATAATATTCTTGAACTTTTTGTTGTTGAAAAATATTGCATAGTTTTGTGGTAAATAGCTACCTGCTAAAACTTTTTTTGGGTAAAAGCGTTTTGCGGTGCTCGACGATAGCTCGAAAAAGGATGGGCCGATCTTCGTATATTTTTGTGGGTGTTTAAAGAACCTAATAATCTTGCCTTTAAAAGAAACGGAATTTTAAAATATCTATTTTAAGAAAAATTGTGAACTGTCAAATTCTAAATTTCGATTTTAAAGAAAAAATTTACCGTTTTATGTAAAAAATCGGGGAAAAAATTATAAAAAAAGAATCTGTCTCGCTTAAAGACAACGTTTTTGTATTTAATAAGGTCACCAAACCCAAATGCATTTTCGTCTTCCATGGACTAAAGCAAAACCGAATTGGCACATCAGAACCCCTGAATATTTACACCTGCATCACAATGTGGAAAGGGTATTATAAGTTTGTTTCGCTAAAAATTATTGTAACACCGCGAAATATTCGTCTTAGACCCCCTCCCCCCCCTTGTTGTATACCAAAATTCATATCTCGACAACATAAAGCGATTTTAAGATGTGTGTCCGTCCGTCCCCTAAAAATTGTAATCAAACCCCAGGCCGCAGTTATTAAAGGATCGACACGAAATGTTGTCTGGAGGTCTGGTTCCGACCAGAATAGAAACGATTAAAAGACCCCATCGATGCCACGCGTGCGAAAGAATTTATTCAAGTCAAAGGTCAATTTTTGGAAGACTTATTCATTTTTTGGATTTTTCTCAAAAACCTTTAGACATATCAGAAATCGACTTAAGCAGAAGTTTTGGCTTACAAATTGTCAACAAGATTTTTTTTATGACTTTTCAATAGGTGTCACCATTCTTGAGTTTTCGTTGGGGTCGTTTCCGTTGGGCTTTCGATTACACATGTGAGTTAAATGGGCAATTTTTGCTTAAAATGACTTTAAAATGGAATAACTCTACAAAACAAACTCCGATTTTTTGGAATTTTTTAAAATATAGGTATAATTTCGCTCGTCAAGGAAACATATATTTTTTTGGGGGCATGCGTATTTCCCTTTTAAGTTCATATAAATTATATATTTTTAGAGCCGCTATATCACAAAAAAAATTACACTGTGCAACAAAATTCAATTTTTTTCAAAGTGATTGGAAAAACCTTGTACATTATGAAAATAGAGCTAAAAATGCGTATCGGCGTTTTTAAAGTTTACTTCGGAAAGTAACCAAAATAGGAATCTTTGCATTTCAAGTATATAGTGTGGGGAATATTTTCGTGAAAAGTTTTAAAGGGGTATTTTTTGTTCTTTTTCGAAAATCGTTAAAAAACTCTATAAACATGTGTTCGTATCAAATCCAAATATTCTACAAAATTCGCCATAAAATTTTACTATAGGTCTCAGAAAACACCAAATCTGTAACTCTTGTCTAATCACCAGAAATCTCTAAAAATAAAAAACACCGTTTAGGGTTAAAGTCGGACTTCATCTGAGTTTATTCAAAATTGTCCCACAAAACATAATTTTAGAGAGGTGATGTCAGAGACAAAAATATTCGTCGTCTATATGGGTCACCAAAGAAATGAAATGTTTATTTACATTTTATACCATGAAAATATCAGTATCAATTTTGCTGAAAAAACATGAAAATATTTCGCAATTTTTTGATGAAAGTTTTCCTTCTTCGAGTTGATACATGAAAGTAATATGAAACTTGGTTGCAGGTGAAAAGTGTCAAAGGATAACAAGTAAAAAAGCGATAAGTTAGGCCGGGCCGAACTTTTCATACCCTCCACCATAAAATATTCTGAACCAAAATGGAATAATTAGTTTTCATTCCTGTCCCCAACTTTAAGTGGGTACGTTAAAATGTCAGATAATGTACATAAAATGTTTCATTCGATAGGCCCTTTTTTATGGCGCCTATATCTAACTAAGCCTGTTGACAATTTTTGGTGGGCTAGAAATTGGGAGGTACCGTTATATAGGGGTTATAATAAAACATGGACCTATGTTGATAGTTTTCGATGGGAGCCTTTAATGTCAAATAACTCCTAATTCGGTTAAAAATTGTAGCTAGAATCCTCAAAATACCGAAAATCGGTACATAACGTGGGAACTTCAAATGTCATTAACAGCTAGTTCGGAGGTATGTGGGCTATACGAAAATATGAACATAAATGAACAATTTTTGTTGGCTTTTAAATTTCAAATTACGGAAAGTTTTCGATGGGAGCCTTTAATGTCAAATAACTCCTAATTCGGTTAAAAATTGTAGCTAGAATCCTCAAAATACCGAAAATCGGTACATAACGTGGGAACTTCAAATGTCATTAACAGCTAGTTCGGAGGTATGTGGGCTATACGAAAATATGAACTTAAATGAACAATTTTTGTTGGCTTTTAAATTTCAAATTACAGAAAGTTCGTCCAAAAAATAAAGCTAAGGTACGAAAAATCGGGAGGTTTGTTTTGGGGCTATACTAAAACATGGACCTACGTTCGGTTAAAAATTTTTAGTAAAATCCTCAAAGTACCGAAAATCGGGAAGTATAGTTATATTGGGGCTATGTTGAAAATTGTTGATGCAGATGTGTGATGACCACTACAACCTTCAAATGTCAAATTACTGTTAGTTCGGTTAACAATTAGAAGGTACCGTTATGTGGGAGCTATATCCGAACATGGACCTATGTTGACAATTTTTTATGGAGAGGTGTTGTGACCACTAAGAACTTCAAATGTCACATTACTGCTAGTTCGGTTTAATATTGTAGTTAAAATCATGAAATTACTGAAAATCGGGAGGTACTTTTATATGGGAGCTTTATCAATACATCGACCTTTCTTGACAATTTTTGGTGGAGAGGTGTGGTGTCAAATGTTCAAATTACAGATAATTCGGTTAAAACTTGTAGGTAAAATTCTCAAAATACCGAAAATCCGTTATATGGGGATACCGAAATCCGTTATACCGAGGTACCGTTATATGGGGCTATACCGAAACATGGACCTACGTTCATAATTATTTCGAATATAAGTTTTTTGGTCCCTAAGAACCCTAAATATCAAATTATAGCTAATTCGGTTTAGAAATGTGCATTTAAACGACAAAATACCTGAAATCGGGCGGTAACATTATATAGGGGCTATTCCAAAACATGGACCTATGTCCACTAGTTATATAAGTTTATTGGCATTTACGAACCCTAAATGTCAATTTATAGCTAAATCGGTCTGTAAATTAACTAAAAACGTCAAAATGCCATAAATCGGGGGTACCGTTATATGGGGGCTATACCAAAATCTGGACCTATGTCCACAACTTTTGTTATATAAGTTTATTTACACTTAAGAACCCTAAATGTCAAATTATAGCTTAATTTTTTTTTTTCTTTTTTTTTCGTGCATTTTATTGTGATCAGTTGGTATATATTTTTGTACAATAATTCAAATATACATATTTAAGAGATCAATTTAACAATTTCTCAACTTAAACATTAGAGTTTTTATTTACTTTATATACATATGGCAAAAATATCAAAATGTAGGGAGAAAACTTTATGCAAAAAACCCTAGAGACAAAAAAAATGTTAAAGGATAAAAATTTGATACATAATATCAACATAATGTGTTAATGTGCGGAAAACTTGAAAAGCGACAGCGTTCAGCAAATTTTTGAGACATTAATTGTAATTTTTCTGAGACATATAAGATTTTAGACATATTGTGCAGCGATGATGTCGAGTAGTGCCAGGGAAGATTATACATTAATTTTAATAATTTATTTTGAGTAATTTGTAGCTTCTTAATGTGACAATTAGAAGCTGTGTACCACATTGGGGCAGCATAAAACATAATAGCATGAAAAATTGTTTTCATTATCAATAATTTGTTATTTATATTTTATTCAGAATTTCTATTGATCAGTGGATACAAAATCTTTATTGTTATGTTTACTTTATGAATGATATAACTGACATGGTCATTAAAAATAAGCTTTTTATCTAAAACCACCCCAAGGTATTTAACTTTTTCTTCCCAGGGAATTTCTGTATTTCCAACTAAAATATTAGACTGAGGAATGAAGCATACCTTTCTTTTCCTCGTAAAGAAAATAGATTGAGTTTTTGATTCATTAATCATAATTTTCCATTTAGCGAAGTAATGTAGAACTGTTTCAACGGCTGTGTTCAAGGTATTAATTATATTTACTGATAAAATACCCGAACATAAGATCGCAGTATGTTTTTTTTTTTATCATGCACTTAAAGTTCATCAAGAATGAATTAATTTCGCCATAACTCAAAAGTTTGACCTATGACATAACTGCCTTTCCAGATTTATAATATTATCTTTATCGACTTTCATCGCCAAAAAGAACCCAGTGATATTTTACATCAAAATTGGTTTAAGAACGCGGTTTTTTGTTCTAGCTTCGTAATCAAAAAAGTTGTAATCAGCTACTTGCTGTCATTTGATTGACCATTTTATTAGCTTTCTAATGATATACATATTCGGTAATTCGGTTACTTAAAACCGGTTCCAAAATCGGGTTTAATATCAGAATATCCGGTTCAAAAATTTAGATAACCTGATCTGTCCTCCAATAAAATTTGTTATTAACGTGTTCGTCATTACAAGAGCTATTTATGGTAAGTATTTCCGAAGCACAACAGACCAATAACGAATATACATAAAATCAAAACATAGTTTTCTGAACAAAAACCGGTAAAATGTCAAAAAGGACCATAAAAACGGGGAAATATCGATTGGTCATCAATGAGAACCGTACCTAAAATCTTCTGAACAACATTTTTGTAGAATATTTGGATGCTGTAAAATCTCGCCTTGTGGTATTTTTACTACGGTTCAAAAAATAAAGGACGAAAAGGACATGAAAGGAATTGAGTTAGAGGGATGAAATATTCTACAAAAAGATTTACCATTTGATTTGACTGAAGACATGTAATGTCAAAATGAAGCTACAATAACGCTTTAGAGAGATATTAAGCTATTTGATCACAAATTAAGGGGCCAAAATTAAACCTTTAATCACGCAATATCTCGGAAACTTGACCTATGGTGAAAATTACCTTTTGGGTTATCAGTACACTCACCAAGGGCTTTCATCTCCAAAAGAAAGTTTCCAACCACTGACTTTGAGTTCCATTTTTAGCACAGTGTCGTTTATCGATATTTTCCGAAAAATGTGCACCTTCTCGAGGCCATGACTACCTGAAGGAGCGTTCCAATGCTTTTGCGATGTACTAGAGAGTTCTTTATTATTGTCTTGGCTACAATTGTTGTCTTTGTGTTGGATCGAAAATCTCAGTGGTTTGGTTGTTATATGCCAAAATATCCAAAAATCCTTGAAAAAAAAGCTTCAAGTCAAAATCAGGGGGCCCGATTTTCACCGTAGACATATGGTCTAGTTGACTTTTTTGCTCAGTACAATCCCAAAAATCAGAATCTCCAGGCGCCCGATAACACTTTTTTCCTTCCATACAAATCGCCCCGGCCTAGTATATACACTTTCATACGGGTCTAAAATTTGTGCGCATGATAACTCTTGAAGGGAGTAGCCGATTTGGTTCATACTTAGCACATCGTGAAATTTCTACCAGACTAAATAAGGTTCCAATATGGAGTTGAGTTTATTACTTGCCCTTCGAGAGAAAATTGCCTGAAAGTTGCAAAAAATCCCTATGGCACAGTGTGTAGTGGTTGGAGCGCAAGATACTGGAATGGATCTGCCGATTCGGTCCAAAATTTGGCCTTCGTAATATATTTTCCAAACTTAGTTTAAGTTTGAGGATAAGCCATATCGGTCCACTCCTTCAGGTAGCTCCACCACAAAAGGGAGTAATGGATTTGGATCATACTTCTTGAGAAAACAGCCCAAAAGGTGTAAAAACCCCCTATGGCACATACGTAGTGGCTGGAGAGCACTATAACTTTCGAACTGATCAACCGATTTGGTCCAAAATTTGGCCTTCGTTATATTTTGTCCAGACTTAGTTCCAGTTCGAAGATGGGCAATTCCGGTCCACAACTTCCGGCACTTCTCCCCAATATTTACAAAAATGTCACTAAAATGGTATGCACGATATCCAATTCGGTCCAAGTTATGTATGCACGATATCTCCTGGACGGGCAACCAATTCGGTCCAAGTTTTGGTTCTCCTAATATTTTGTCCAAATAGGGGTACCTCCCCCACAAAATTTCAACATTAGTGTCTAAGTGCAGTTTAAGGTCTGTTCGAAGATCCTTTGGAACTGCATAACCATGCTGTTCCTTGTGGTCCTGTTTACAACGATAGTATGTTTTCCGTGGACAAGTCCATGCTCCCTGGCATACTGGTCCAAAAAGTATACGATGACCCACTGAAATGACTAGTGGGCGCGATAGCTATCGAAAATATACAAACATACAAATATGTAGTATACACCAATCATGAGATCTACAACATATTTTAAAAGATCTCCAAATGCAACTTTAACAAAACTTGTATTCTACTTTTCTCCATTCAAAAATTGAACTGTTAAAATATTTAAATAATAACTAATTTCATTTATTTACAATTATTACTTCCGTAAAATCAGCTGTCAGTTTCAATATAAATACCACAATGTAGCAATTAAAACTGCAGTGATTCATTAAACTTGGAATAGTTTAAAGACGCCAAAATGTATATTACCAACATTAGTATCGTGTTAACAATCATTTATAGCGTACTGGCAGCAGCTGGTGGACATGATACATACGGCAATGATCATGGACAAATAAAGAAAATTAGTTTTTCAGTAGCACATATTAAAAGTTCACATGCTGATCAATACCATAATTCTAATGGGGGTGACGATTGATATCAAATATTACGGTAATACCGATGATCATGATAATGGTCAAAAAACATACGATCAATACACGGAACATTACGATGACCACAATGAAAATGATAAAGAAGCTAATGTCAAGTATGCTTATCAATATGGTGTCAAAGATCAAACAACTGGAGATGTAAAGAAGCATTGGGAAATTCGCGATGGCGATAAAGTTAAAGGTAAGTTTAATATTAACATATAAAAATAATATTTTTTATTAATTAAATTATTTTGTTTAGGTGTTTATGCATTTAAAGACGCTGATGGCACCAAGCGTGTTGTGGAATACACTTCTGACAACAAAAAGGGATATGAAGCTACAGTTCATATAATTGGAAAGGGTCATTAATATGCAATATAATCCAGTAAATAAGTAAATAAAGAAACAAATTTAAAATATGTAGTTGCATAATGTTGTAAGTTTTCCTAATTCGTTCATATACATATGTATGTCTAAGCCAAGTTAAACTTACGGAAAAATAAAAGTTTATATTTCTAAGGTGAAGAGCTCTAGTAGTTTTACAATAAATGAAGTGAAGGGTAAAGCCAATAAAGGTAGCTAATATCCTCAAATGAGTGGTACCCCAAGGATTGGACCCATAGGCTCAAATTTGAACATACACTAAGCTTGGCAAAATATTTCGAGATCGATAATTTGGACCAAATCGGTTGCTACGTTTGTGAGATATGGTGCCATAGGGGATTTTTACTCTTCTCTGGCTGTTTTCTCAAGAAGTATGGACTTGCCTCTGAAAAAACTTTTACTGTCGTAATTGAGGCAGAGTATGCAAGATGCTTCAACAAAAATCAAAGTGATTCGAAATTAGGTCTTAAAGTGAATTTATCCAAAATTTTGTGTGAAAGGTACACGAAGGATTGAACAAAACAAATAAAGTCCATATTCGAACCTGATGTATATCTGGTAAATATATTAGGATGTGCAAAGTATGGACCAAATCTGTCACTCCCATCCAGAGTTATCGTGCGCACAATTTTTCTGGACATTTTTGAAGTTTTTTGGGAGAGGTACCTGAAGGAGTGGACCGATATGGTTTATCTTCGAACTTAAACTAGGTTTGCACAAAATATTACGAAGGCCACATTTTGGACCGAATCGGTAGATCCGCTCGAGAGTTATCTTGCGCTCCAACCACTACACACGGTGTCGTAGCTTTAAGGCTATTTTCCCAGGAAGTATGGACATACCCCTGATGAAACTTGTACTGTCGTACGGGGGGCAGTGAATACAAGTTGCTACAACAAAAATCAAAGCGATTTATGGACCAAATCCGTTACTCCCTTCATGAGTTATTGTGCGTAAAAATGTTCCGAAGATTTTCGAACCTTTGTGGAGGAGGTCCCGGAAGGAGTGGACCGATAAAACTTATCTTCGAACTTAAACTATGTTTGGATAAAATATTACGAAAGCCAAATTTTGAACCGAATCGGTTGATCCGTTCGAGAGTTATCGTGCGCTCCAGCCAGCCAGACAGACGGACATGGCTTAATCAACTCTAAATTGTCTAAAACACATTTCGTCCAAACATACTTGGGGTCTAAATATTTTGTGACCTGTGGGAACCTCAAACGTCAAATATCAGGCACTTCCGCCAAAAAGTAGGTCAAATCCTCAAAAACAAAAAAAACCGAAAACCGCAACGTACGGTTATATGGGGGCTATACCGAAACATGTACCTATGTTGACAATTTTTAGTGTAGATATCTTTTGACAATTGGGAACCTCAAATGTTAAATTGCTATTACTTCGCACATTGGGCCCAATGGCAGGTTTCTGAGGCAACAAATGAACGGAAGAAGCTACAGCTTTCAAATTTCGTTCCGATGTTCATAACAAGCATAAAATCACTTCCACAAATTTTATATTTTTTTATATTTAAGCCGAGAAAAACCAACAATTTGGCTCCGATCCCTTTAAAATTTGATTTGATAAGTCCAGTTCAACATTCCTCCTATTTTTATCAAACTAAGCGAGTGGAGTGGATATTGAGCATCATTCACAATAAGCCTATTTATAATGTCTCCCAAAAATAGTAATAACGCAAATACTCGGTTCGGAACATATAATACAAATGTATGTACGTATTATTATATGCACATAATTCAGCGACTAACAGTGGCTAAAAATTATTATATAGTGGAATCCAGTTTATATTTAAATTCAATTAACAAATTCATACATATATCAGTAAAAAGAAACAATATTATTTTTAAAAAAGCCTTATGTTTATCAACAAATTATTAAAGTTCATTTTCGTCAACTTCTAACTCAATATTATAATGATATAAATGGTATAATGGTGGTATTGGCATTTTGTCATTGGAAGTTATTTTTTCCCTCATTTTATTTGGTTCTGATGGAGATGAAACAGCTTTTTTGAGGATAAAATTCAAATCATTTTCATTCGATAAATTGGCTGAAACAGAAGCGGCATGAATTAAAAGCTTTGTATTGTTGTCGTTTTCGGAGGACAATTCCGAAGCAAGCTTTCTTTTTTGACGCTCGCTTCCTTCGCTATAACCTACATAAGGTCGTCCTTTTTTCCTTGGAACACCAATTTCTTCTACTTTAAAAGATGTCTCATTACTTAACCACACTTGCTCGTATTTTAAAAAGCGTGTTTTGCTATAATGGTATTTTATCCACTTTTTGGTAAGTTGCGTACTGTTTTTCCACTGCAATCATGGAGTCGTCAGCGACTTTTCTATTCAAATTGGCCAAAATCCAATTCATCACATTTATGGATTCTCTATCATTGCCCAGCCAATAATTAAAAATTTCCAAATTTTTAAGTGTCACGCTATCTGTAAGTAATTTTCTATAAGTATTCGGATCCATACGGACATGAAATTTTTTTACACATATAGTACTCACTATTACCTTCTATCAGATATATATAGTTTCGACAATACGTCGCAATACCGCGAGTTTTATTCCAAAAACTTTTTAAACTACAATACGAACTACACAAAAAATACACCACAAGTCTACTTCAAATATTCCTTACCAAATCTAACTTCTTTTATTTCTTAATCAGATTATTAATTTATATACCTTTACACGTTTTATCCATTAAAAAACTGTTTATTAAATCAGCGGTTTTTAATTGCCGAGCGAAACAAATTTGTTCTTCGTTGGATAAATTTTTATAAAATTTTACAAAGTAACATGCAATATCTTTGACAGCTCGGTATGTGACCACGAAGCGTTGCCAGGTTGAAATGATTTTGTTTCTAAGTGGCTCAAAGTGTTAAGAATCTAATCCCGTTACTAATTTATACAAATATATGACTTCAAAACTAGACTTTTTGCCTCAGAAACCTGCCATTGGGCCCAATGTGCTTCGGTTCAAAAAAAATTTGCTAACAACAGAAAATCGGGAAGTACCGTTACATGGGGGCTATACGACAACATCGACCTATGTTGATCACTGGGAGCCTCAAACGTTAAATTGCATGTACATTCGTCAAAAAAGGTGAAATTGCGGTCAGTTCGGTTCAAAAATGTTGCTAATATCTTCAAAATACCGAAAATAGGGAGGTACCGTTATATGAAGGCTATACAGGAACATAGACCTACGCTAACAATTTTTTGTAGAGCTGTTTTTTGACCACTGGAGACCTCAAAAGTTAAATTGCAGGTAGTTATGTTCGAAAATGTAGCTAAAATCCTCAAAATACCGAAAATCGGCAGGTACCGTTATATGGGGCTACACCAAAACATGTACCTGTGTTGACAATTTCTTGTGGAGATGTTATGCGACCACTTTGAACCTCAAATGTTAAATTGCAAGTAGTTCGATAAATAATTTAGCTAAAACCCTCAACATATTGAAATTAATCTAGAGAAATGTTGCCTAAAAAGTGATTTTTGGTCAGAAAACGCCAAAATGCAGCTATGAATGATTCCGGTAAACATATATGACTATACATAGTAACGAGACCATAGGGGTAAATGAATATGCGTACGATTTTGGCGAATTCTTTTATAACCGTCATTTGTATAACCAAACTTAGAATGGACTTCCAAACGTACGGATACATTTTTTACATTGGCTGTTTCACTTTAATTACACTATGCAACACTGAAAATGCAACCAACTTCTAGTATGCTTTTTGAAAGTACATATTTAGACTACTAAAACCCTAGTAGAGTTTTGGCCTGTCAGATCTAGTTCGGATTTTATGGCCTCATCTAAACCGGGCTAAATCTACACTTTTTTTCATTTATCAGGACTTTATCTCAGAAACGAATAGGAATTTGGCCTTGCTGTTTTTAGCAATATTGTAACCCTAACCTAGTAGAACTTATCTTTTGAAAAAACCACATAAGAAAAACTTCATCTAGGGCATTAAAATCTATAAGATATAGAAAATTGTATATAATTGCTGAAATTCTGGTCAGTATCGGCTAAACTATTGGGAGTTGAACCGAGTAACCTTATGCAAAAATCGTCCAAATAAAGTTCTCAACAATTCTTTAGAACATTCTGAAACTCTAAAATGCTTACTTCATGTTGTTTCAGGGGTAATTTGCATCATATCTTTTGCAACACGTATTTTAAACACAGTTCACACCAACATTTTATTCTCGCATTTCGGATTTCACTACATTTTTGACATTATTATTAAATCGTCGCTGAAAAATGTACTGAAAACAATGGCATAGAGTCATTCTACAACAATGACATGTTCCGAAGAGTTGTGTATTACATTCCAGGGAATATTTTTCAGAAAAAATTACGGGTTTTGGAGATACGGTGTGAAATGTTAAAAAAATGTGGAATTTGTGCATATATTTTGAAATTTGAGGCAATAAATGTAGTTTTTCGAGTTCACTATTTCTCCAAATATCTTATTCTTGTCCTTATCTACAAATTTGATTCAGAGGTCAGAAGAAGATTTGCATTGGTTTTAGAGATATAACCCCGAATTCCTTTAAAAACTCAATATTTAACCATGTTTAGATGGGACCATAAAATCCGAGCTGGATCTGACACAACAAAACCCAACTAGGGTTTCTTGTCGTTTGGGTCTGTACTTTCAAAAAATCCTCAGTTCGAATTGTTTGCACAAGATCACCTTAAAAATGTTGCACAGTGTTATCAGTTTCGAGGCAATTGATCATTTAAGTTATCGCGTGCTCCCTAGAATAAAATAATATTTTGAAGTATAGCTTTAGGCTGGCATATTCATAATTCCCAAATATCTATTGTGAATGATCCAAAATTTTAGTTATGTACGTAAAATAAAACAAAGTATACTTTAAAGCAACTACAGAAACTAATGGTTAGGGCAATGACGTTTTGACATTTTTTTTTCAAAACTGATTTCCTGTTGCGAGAATGAATGGACTTATACCTATTAATGACTAAAATAACATTTATTTCATTTAAGTTTTAAAAAGATCCAAACCACTTTGTAATTATGGCTGTGGGAAAAATATTTGCTCTGTTCCAGACCTGCAAGAAGCTACTATTTTTTACTACGATAACATTTTTTCCTTTATGTTATCGAAAAAAAATGGTAAAAATTAGTAGATTATTGCAGTACTGGAACAGACCATTTATGAAACTAAAAAAAAAATCTCAAACAAGTAAGAAAGTATCAGTCAGCTGTACTGACAGAGAAATAAAACCCAACAATTGTACCGTATAAAAAATATATGTACTGATTTTGTGTCACGAGTTTGCTTTAAAATCTGTATGTACCGTAATACCGAATCATTGACATATACCAAACATTTTTAGTAACCAAACTTTTTCATAAAGGGCTCGAAATATTAAATTACATTAAACTAAGTTTGAAAGAAATTTTTGAAAAAGTTTTAGTGTTTTCTTTCACGATAGCTATTTGGGTATGTACCGGCAGGGTTTTGGAGCTTGGACCATTATCTCAGGAAGTGTTGACTTATTCCGGAAAAAGATTGTTCCGTTTTAAATGAGGCCGCTAGAACAACCTACTGAAAAAAAGAATCCAAACGATGCGATAGGAGCTCTTAAACTTCACTTTATACGAATTTTGTGTAGACGGTACCCGAAGGAGTGGACCGATATAGTCCATATTCCAACCTGATACATGACTGGATGAAATAATATGATGTGCAAAGTCTGCATCAATCAGAAACTCCCTGCAAGAATTATCTTGCGGATTGGCCATTTTGGGTGGTGCCTTCAGGGTTCCTTGGAACATTTTGCCAAATTTCTGCGGAAGTATGGACTTGCGCAAGAAAAAAAAATTAACGTCGTAAAGGGCGCCGCATCCCAGCAAAAAAGTCCTTCCAAACTAATTTTCGAGTTTTACTTGGAACTCGAAAATCGAGCTTTAGATTTTTAGTCAAAACTGAAAAGTCGATTTTACTATCAACAGTTTTTTTGTCTTTTGACACCTTATCCTTTTCAACAAGCATAACAGATCAGACATTTTGTTTGCTACAATGAAAAAGTTTATCATTTTATACCCTCCACCATATGGAGGGTATAATTAAATTTGTCATTCCGTTTGTAACACATCGAAATATTCGTCGGAGACCCTATAAAGTATATATATTATTGATCAGCATAAAATTCTATGTCGATTTGACCATGTCCGTCTGTCCGTCCGTCCGTCTGTCTGTTGAAATCAAGATACAGCTCGCAATTTTAAAGATAGAGAGTCAAAATTTGGTACAGAAGTTTTTATTACTTGCAGGATGGTTGGTATTGAAAATGGGATATATCGGTCCACGTTTTGGTATAGCCCCCATAGAACGGTACCTCTCGATTTTCGGTATTTTTAAGGTTTTAGCTTCATTATCCTACCAAAATGGCTGAAATTTGGTACGTAGTCTTTTTAGGGGTATAAAACTTTCCCCCAGAATTTTGTCGGTATCGGTCCACGCCTTCATATAGCCCCCATAGAACGGCACCTCCCGATTTTCGGTATTTTGAAGGTTTTAGCTTCATTATCCTACCAAAATGGCTGAAATTTGGTACGTAGTCTTCTTTAGGAGTATTAAACTTTCCCCTAGAATTTTGTCGGTATCGGTCCACACCTTCATATAGCCCCCATAGAACGGTCCCTCCCGATTTTCGATATTTTTAAGGTTTTAGCTTCATAATCACACCGAAATGGCTGAAATTTGGTACTTAGTCTACGTTGGTGGTATAAAACTTTCCCCCAGAACTTTGTCGGTATCGGTCCATGCCTTCATATAGCCCCCATAGAACGGTACCTCCCGATTTTCGGTATTTTGAACGTTGTGGCCTCAATATTCCACCGAAATGGCTGAAATTTGGTATTTAGACTTCGTTAGGGGTACTCAAACTTCCCCTTTAAATTTGTCGGTAGAGGTCCACGCCTTCATATAGCCCCCATGGAAAAGTACCTCCCGATTTTTCGTATTTTGAAGGTTGTGTCTTCAATATTCCACCACAATGGCTGAAATTTGGTATTTAGTCTTCAATGTGATATAAAACAGTTCGCCAGAAATATGTCTGTACAGGTCCACGCTTTCATATTGCCCCATTTCTGACTAAAATTCGTCGGTATAGGTCCACGTTTCGATATAGGCCCCATAGAACGGTACCTCCGGATTTTCGTAATACTGAAGATTGTGACGTCAATATCCAACCGCATTGGCTGAAATTCGTTATTTCGTCTTCCAAGAGTTATAAAATATTCCCGAAGAGTATTATCAGTATAGGTCCACGTCTTCCTATATCCCCATAGAAGCTTACTTCTTGATTTTCGGTATTTTTTAGTTTTAGTCACATTCTCTTACCGAAATATAGGAAATTTGGTATTTAGTCTTCTTTGAGACTAAAAACTTTCCGTCAGAAACTTGTCGGAATAGATCGACTTTTTGAAATAGCCCCCATAGAATGGTGCCTCACATTGTTTTACCGAAATTGCTGAAATTTAGTATTAAGTCTTCTTCATACACGAAAGAAAACTAATTATTCCATTTTACTTCAATACTACTTGTGGTGGAGGGTATAACAAGTTCGGCCCGGCCGAACTTAACGCCGTTCTTACTTGTTTATTCTTAGATTTAAGATTTTCTCGTTAGGTAAAAGTCCCGGAAGCAAGGGCGTACACTCTTTATGTTATTTTTACTACATTGTCATCTTGCTAGGTAACGCATGATGCTGTATAAATCACAATGTTATTAAGATAATACGATATAGTCTTAAGGTTTATTTATCATATTGTTTTATTATTATCTTATTGAGACAGAACGCTAAAATTTTGCAACCGAGTCACAGTGGATCCACTTGTATGGAGAAAGTGGCCAAAAATATTTAGAGTGTAAAAATCAAGCCAATTCGCCGGTTACAGTTTTGTGCTGCTGCGAAGAGTGTTTTAAGAAACCACGAGCGTGATATCCTCCCCCTTTCCCCTCTGGAGGGGTTATACTATAAGAATTGTTTTATGCTGTTCATACAAAATGACTTCAACAAAGGACCCGATAGTCTTATGATGCAAAAATATGCTTGGGGAAACAAAACAATCTCTAAAACAACTTAAAATCCAACCAATTTAGCGGATTAAAAAAAAATCAATATTTTTGTCTGAAAATTGGTAAAATTTTAAATATAGATCTTATAGCGTTCTTCCTGGAAGGCACGTACCGCCAACGTATGACTAATTTGGAAGAAGTTTTCTTCATCTTGCCACTGATGCCAATTATCAGATAACAGAGTTATACGCTAATATATCTATAGAAACCCTAATCTAGGGCAGCTTTAGTCAGCGACCCACCATTTATAGTCTGGCACTAGATGGCAGCTGATTTTAATACTGAATAATCTTAAACCCATGACTTACTTTGGAAAATTTTCCCGAGGTGGGCACTGGTGGGCATCATGACTAAAACCTTAGGTCAAATTTAAGTATATGATCGAATTGGCATTACAAAATACACTAAGAAAATATGAAGCTAACTAGAATTGCACAACACGCTAAAACACTATTTTTTAATGAAAATTAAGCTTAAACCTCCTTCTTCAAAATATTTATATAATATTTTGCTATACGTATTTGTTTCGCAATATTTTTAATATATTTACTTGCACTTAAAATATAGGTTGTACTCATAACAAAAAATATGTATTAGTCAAATGTTCCGATTATTGAAGCTATTCTTAGAAGATCGCGTTCGAATGAAACAAAAACTTATATATATTTAAAAAAGTCCATGTCATAGCTGTCAGATGTTGTACCAAAATTTTGACATTCATTAATTTATTATTTTTGGCCAATGGGTGGATCCACTGTGCGAGTGTCGTTTTTCCATAGGCAGGTCAAATTCGAAGATGGGTTTTGATATAGCCCCGCTATAACGTTATAATTTTGAACATTTTAGCTAAATTTTTCGCCCAAATTGTCTCCAGTTTGACACTTGCAGATTCAAGAGGTCAAAAAAAAAACTTCAGCATCCAAAATAGTGGAAATAGGTTCTCGGTCTTGTATAGGCCCCTTATAACAGTACATCACAACTTAAAGTTTTTAACGAAATTGTTGACCGAATTAGCTGAAATTTAACATTTGAGGTTCTCTTTACAGTACCGTTATAATAAAATTTTACCGGAAAACAAAAAAAAATTGCATTTTGAAATTGAGCATTGAAAAGGATGCACCACAATAATCGATTAATAATTTCCAAAATTGTGTATGTCATTTTAGTAAACAAAATGGTTTCCTATCGTTTTCAGTAGTGTTGTCATTGATTTCGGAAGAAAAAATTATGTTCCTGAAGTAATTTTGGCGTGATCGTAATTAGTGTCCCTTTGTAGGCAATTTGGCTTGAAAATTCTAGTTTTTGAAGTTGTTTCCAAAAAATGACTATAAAGATCAAAGAGTTATGTCCAGAGAACGTACAAACAATCTATAGATATACGGAAAGTCCTGTATTAGCCAGACTGGCCCTATATTAACGGCGTTGCGCTGATAGAAGTACAAATCAGGGCATAGAACAAAATTTTTTGCACATTTCTTTTAAAATAGTTTTCAGAAATATTATTAACAATGTTGTGACTATGTTTGCTGTTATAAAAACAAAAATAACACCCTTGGTTGCCATTCAAGCCCAAAGAATAATACATCTTACGAAGCGTTTTGACTAGAACTAGAAATTTCTACCAAAATTGTTTACAAAGGGACAATTATTGCAATCATGCAAAAATTACGTCAGAAACATAATTTTTTCTATCGGAATCAATGACAAAACTACTGAAAACGATAAATTATAATTGTTCCGCAAACATCCCATAAGGGACAAGGGAGACTTCTCTTATATCAATGAGCGCACCCCGATTCATATTAGCTCAATGATATGGGACCTAAAGTTTATCGCCGAGTCCGAACGGCGTGCCTAAGACACCACTTTTGTAGAGAAGTTTTACATGGCTGAAATACTCAGGAAATGACGCCAACATTACTGAGGGGTATTTTGCCACCGTTGAAAAGTGTTTTGATGTTGCCTGGCCGGGGAATCGAACCCACGACCTTATGTGTGCAAGGCGGGTGTGCATACCATTGCACCACGGTGACACCCAACGATATGGAATCAATTATTCCACCATTCTGAATACTAAAATGGCATGCAATTATTAATCGATTATTATGGTGCATCATTTTCAATGCTCAATTTAAAAATGTCCATATTTGTTTTTCCGGTAAAATTTTAGTATAACGGTACTTGAAAGGGAATATTTTTGTATGCCATCTAAAAGACAAATTGTCAGCATATAAATTTGTTGGTGGAATTGTTAAAATATCTCAACATGTTTCCAAGTTATCAACGTATACATTTTTTTTATTTCAGGTTGCATCATTTTCAGTGACAGTCACTGTACATAGAATCACTTTCTGAGCCGATTTATGCATGTCCGTCCGTCCGTTCGCAACGTACAGGTCGCATTTATTATCCGATTCAGCTGAAAATTGGGGAATATTATTTTTTTAACCATAAGAAGAAAGCTTTTGCTTTTGGTGAAAATCGGTTCAGATTTGGATACACCTCCCATATATATTTTCGCCCGATTTCACATATTTGCTGCACCAAACACGCTATATCTGATTTCGTTGAAATTTGGTCTAAAGATAAATGTGCCAAGTTGTATCGAAATCGGTTGTTATTTGCTGCACCAAACACGCTATATCTGATTTCGATGGAATTCGGTCTAAAAATAAATGTGCCAAATTGTATCGAAATCGGTTGTTATTTGGATATAGCTCCCATCTATTTGGTAATAAGTGTATCATATTATATCGAAATCTGTTCAGATTTATATATATCTCCCATATATTATACATATTCACAGTCGTGTAGGGTATTATATAGTCGGCCCAGTCCGATTTTGATCCTTTCCTTACTGGTTTTTACTTGTTTTATTTTAGTGACGTATTTCATTAAATATCCTACCAAACATGGATCTATCTCTTCAAAATGTTGATTTAGGATTCCCTGTTCATTAGGAACCGTAAATGCAAAATGAATTAAACACAACGTGACGTAAAAATCTTTAAAATACCTGAAACCGGAAGGTGTCGTTGTATGAGGGCTACAACGTAACTTCGACCTATCACCAACAATTTTTTATTAGTTTGTTAAATACTCGTATAAACAACAAAATAGAGACAGCTCGGTTGGATGCTATAAAAACATTTTGTTTTTTGATTTTGATATTTGTTGTAAAAACAGTTTAATAACCACCAAATGATGACCCTTAAACAATAACTGCTGACATAAAAATTAAAAATCCTACTTTATAATGCCAAGTTTTAAAATATGTTCCAAAGTGAGACCTTCAAATGAGATTCCTCATGAACCCCTCTGTCGAAAAGAAGAATTTGACTAGGAAAAAGAACGATTCTGGATGTGTACGGAACGTGGCAAGATTACCTTCAATAAAGCACATTCATTCACGAGTAATAAATATTGTTACATTTTATACGCCAAAAATACTTACCAAATCAAAAGAAAATACATTATATACTATTTTGTGCTGTTATATAAAAATAGAGTAGTTGTTTATTTGATATACAAAGTAATACTTTTTGTTTTTATGAACACTTGGTATGGCTATATTAAAATATAACTTGAACACCCTTGAAAAAGATACGATTATCAGAACTCTTGAGCATATATAAAAATGGACGGTTAACATCAAATGTTTTGGGCTTTTCAATGGGCCTAGAACACAGAAATTCGTCTAAACCTGCAACGACATACCAAATATTGTAAATTTTTGACATAAAAATATATTTATTTTAATATTTGTTGCTTTAATTAGAAAAAAAAATTGAGTGTAAATTAAAAAAATGGTTTGAGCCAGGTCTCCGATTGGTAATAGTTGTCTTCTTTCATTGAGGCTCACTGCACTTGTTTACATGCGGGACTTTTCTGAACCGGTTGAAAAAATAGTTAGTTAAAAATGCATTATTCTACAACTAACTACAAATTGGTTGAAAAGTCATATATAGATCAACCGGATTGAAAACTAAAAAAAGGACAACTGACAATATTTGCACTACTTTTCAACTAGTTATCAACCAGTTTGAAAATATTCAGTTACAAATAGTTAGTCAGTTATTTTCCATTACGCCAACTAACTATTTTAACATGTGGATGAGCTAGGCAGTGGACAATTGTCCATCTCTGCATTACATTTAACAAGTTATAAATCAATTATTTTAGACTAATTTATATCTAACTATTTTTTACTTTTAATATTCAGTTTAAAAATATTGCATTTGTCTTAAAGAGAGTGAAAAAAAAAAATATTTATTTTTAGTTTTTTCTTTTGTTTTTATCATTGAATTTTTATTTTGACACTAGTTGTTTCTCAATTGTGTTTCCTTGTTGTTTCTCTTTTAGTATGTCGAGTCTATCAAAACTAGCTTGTATAATTGTATATTGCTTTTATATCGAAATAATTACTATTGAACTTTTCAACTGATTTATAGTTGGTTGTAGAATAATTGCTTCGTAACAGATTCTTTTGAAACTGGTTGATAACTAGTTGAAAAGTATTGCAGAAATAGTTTACAATCTGGGTGACCTATGTATATATGACTTTTCAACCAATTTGTAGTTAATTGTAGAATAATGTATTTATAACTAACTATTTTTTCAATCTCAATGTGATTTTGAGACGATGCACAGTGGATCCACCCATTGGCCAAAAATAAAAAAATGAATGTCAAAATTTTGGTACAACATCTGGCAATACTGACAGCTATGACATGGACCTTTTTAAAAATATATTAGTTTTTGTTTCATTCGAACGCGATCTTCTTAAGAATAGCTTCAAAAGTTGGAACATATGACTAATATTTTTTGTTGTGAATATAACCTATATTTTAAGTGCAATTAAATATATTCAAAATATCGCGAAACTAATAGGTATAGCCAAATATTATAGTGGATTTTGAAGGAGGAGGTAATAGCTTAATTTTCATTAAAAAATAGTGTTTTAGCGTTTTATGGAATTCTAGTTAGCTGCACATTTTCTTAGTGTATTTTGTAATGCCAATTCGATCATATACTTTAATTTGACCTAAGGTTTTAGTCATGATGCCCACCAGTGCCCACTTTGAGAATAATTTTCCAAAGTAGGTCATGGCTTTAAGAATATTCAGTATTAAAATCAGCTGTCATCTAGTGCCAAACTATAAATGGTGGGACGCTGACTAAAGCTGCCCTAGAATAGGGTTTCTATGGATATATTAGCGTATAACTCTGTTATCTGACCACGTACATTAACATAATTGGTAGCAGTGGCAAGATGAAGAAATCTTCTTCCAAATTTGTCTTACGTTGGCGATACGTGCCTTCCAGGAAGAACGCAATAACATCTATATTAAAAATTTTACCAATTTTCAGACAAAAATGTCGATTTTTTTAATCCGCAAAAGTGGTTGGATTTTATGTTGTTTTGGAGATTATTTTGTTTCCCCAAGCCAATTTTTGCATCATAAGATAATCGAGACCTTTGTTCATGTCATTTTGTATTAACAGCATAAAACAATTCTTACCGTATACCCCCTCCAGAGGGGAAAGGGGGGAGAATGTTACGCTCGTGGTTTCTTAAAACACTCATCGCATCATCACAAAGCTGTACCCGGCGCATTGGCATGATATTTACACTCTAAATATTTTTGGCCACTTCCCAGCTAACAATTTTTTCCGATTTTTTTCCGAATTCGGAACGAAACTCTGCACAAGTATGCGATTCTGATGTCGAATTCGTTCAGAAATCGGAACAAAATTATGTGAAGGTGCCCACGAATTCGGAAAGTTTTATCGGAAAAAAATCGGAAGGAATATTAGAGTTTCTTTCCGAATTCTGAACGAATTCACAAAAAAACTCGAATGAAAAAAAGGGAAATTTTAAGGGAATTTTCGATTATCTGCACAATTTCGGAAAAAACTCGGAAGGAACATTCAAAAATGTGAAAAAATTCGGAAAATTATCGGATGTTTGATCCGATATTCGGAAAAAATCTGAAAATTATCGGATGTTTGATCCGATATTCGGTAAAAAATCGGAAGATTATCGGATGTTTGATCCGATATTCGGAAAATAATCGGAAGATTATCGGATGTTTGATCCGATATTCGGAAAAAATCGGAAGATTATCGGATGTTTGATCCGATATTCGGAAAAAAATCGGAAGATTATCGGATGTTTGATCCGATATTCGGAAAAAAATCGGAAGATTATCGGATATTTTATCCGATATATGGAAAAAAATCTGAATATTTTCGTAAGGTTTTATCCGAAAATCGGAAAAAATTCCGGTGATTTATATTTCGGAAAATGTTCGGATGTTTAATGCGAATTTTTTTATTCTTTATTTCATCATCTTCACAAGTTGGATTTAATAGTATTCATTGCTGCTGCCCGCTGATATTGTGTGTTTGCAAAATTATAAAACACAACTTTTCCTAATAAAGTTTCCATGTGTCATCACGATGTTGTTCTTTATTTTGCGTATCTAAAATAGAATTAACAATATTTGTTATTATAAACAGCTTTTTACAAAATGTGTATGCAAACTTCCAATTTTAATTTGTTTTAAAACACACAATAATTTGTTCCGCTACGTCTTACTCACTTAACTGCTGCGAAATAACTAAAAAACAAGGTACAGCATGCAAACAAAGCAAAGAAATTTCCCTTGCCGCTGGCGTTGTTTGTATACAATCAACTCTCTACCAGAGTTCGGGATTTTTGCTCGCGAGAAAAATATACAGATCAAAAATTCTTTCAGATTAGGTGCAGAGTACTCGGAAACTAATCGGAAAGAAAACAAATCAAAATTTCCCTTCCGAGATTGTGCAGAGCACTCGGAAAATAATCGGAAAGAAAGGTTACGAAATCTCGGAAAAAAATCTGATATCAGAGCCATCGGCAAAAAATGTTGGCTGGGTTTCTCCATACAAGTGGATCCACTGTGCGATGGTTAGGGTTTTGTTGTGGTTTGTTGTTATAGTATCAATGTGATAATGAGACGATGAGACCATTCAAAAGAAAACGAAAACAAAGTTGAAAGCATTTACCAAGCAATATGAAAGCAAATATTGGGAATGTAGGGAAAATAGGAAGGTGATTTTGCATCTCATGAGAATCTTACATATTTTTGAAAAAAAAAATAGTGGCTTTCGGAAACTACACATGTACCTTATGTGAGGTACCTGTAAAGTATTAAGAAAACTACATAACGAACGAAAATATGCAAAAATTCTTGAAATATTTTTTCTGTGTATGTTGAAACTGAGGTATGGGGTATTGTTACTCTTGAACAATTGTACTATATAATAAGTTTAGAAAGAATTTAAGTAAAATCAACAGTTTTAGCACGATTCAACGATTTTAAATAAATATTTTAAAATAATAATTTGAGGAAGCTCTATTCGTATTAATGTAAAAACAAGTAAAACAAGTAAGAAAAGTCTATAGTCGGACGGAGCCGACCATGGGATACCCTATACCACTATCCCTGGATCACAGATGTAATGTATAATACTTATGACCAAAACCAAAAAGTTATCTAGCATGACAAAGACATTTTTGTAGCAGGAAAGGAAAATTTAGTTCACACAAACTAAAATGTAATGAAACCCACTTGTGTAGTACTACTATTTCCGTTGTTTAACCGCTACGTTATTGAAATTTTTACCAATTTCACACAAAAGTTTCAGTCCATTTAACCCGCTAAGTATTCTCTGATCTTCACGTTGGTTTGTACGCTTCTTCTTCATCATAAACACAAACTTTGTTCAAAAGTTTGCGGGTTATTATCTTGACCTACAGAGCCGCTACAAAATTGGTTAAAATTTTGTTTTTGGTCCATTTCATCCCCTGAACATTTCACGTTAAAAAATTCGTTACAATCGGTCCATAATTGCGGCCTTAAGTTTGTTTACAATTTTTAATGGACGGACACACATCGCTAATCGCTTTATCTCGTCGAGATATGAATTTTGGCATACCAAGTATGGGGTCTAGGGCGAATATTTCGTGTTGTTACATAAACTTTTGGAGAGACAATATGTAGCACGGGATAAAAATGTGGTTCTCTACACAGAACCCATTATATATTAGGCAGTATGCCCATTATCTAGCAAACACGTTATTGCAATTTACATTAGAGGATATGTAAGTAGTTTTTTCCCATATGTAGGCTACTTTGCGAAATATATATGTCCTCAAGGAATTAAAATATCGACCAGAAATAAAATTTTTATATTTCTTACAAAAGTAATGGTCCATTTCACCCGCTAAAGAATATCAGATCATCATTCAAAATTGTAGGCATCTTTTTCGACCTATACTCTTACCTTGTGCAAAATTTCGTGACTATTGATGTATAATTGCGACTTCTAGCGAGTTTATTATTACAGTACAAACAAATAACGGAATATATTGGGCTGTAACTCTGTTATCTGATCATGCACACCAACATAATTGGCATCAATTGAAAGGTCAAGCGTTCCACTTTCAAGTATATCTCACTTGTCCGGAATGACACTTCCAGGAATTAAGATATAAGCTGTAAATTTAAAATTTTCACAATTTTCACACAAAAGTTTTGGTCCATTTAACCCTCTAAATATTATCCTATCGCCATCTCAAATTGCAAGCTTCTCCTTTGTGATATACTCTTACCTTATTTAAAATTACGCGTTGATCGGACTATTATTGAGACCTACAGAGCCGCTAGAAAATTGGATAAATATTATGTTTTTGGTCCATTTCACCCGCTAAATATTTCACGATCATCACCAATAAGAATAGGGATCTATTCTGATCTGAACCCGACCTCCATACAAAATTTCGTGATGATCGGTCCATAATTGCGGCCTGGAGCGTGTTTTCAATTTATAATGGACAGACGGACGGACGAACGGACGGACACACATCTCAAAATCGCTTTTTCTCGTCGAGATATGAAGATTGGTATACCACATTGTGGGTCTCCGACGAATATTTCGCGGTGTTAGATGCATTTTTACCAAAAACAAACTTATAATACCCTTTTCCACATTGTGGTATAGGGTATAAAAAGGCTATAGTCGGACGGGGCCATATGATACCCTACACCACTTCCCCTGGGCACTAGTTTTCCGCGGAATTTATTTATGTATGTATGATTGCGACACGTTATATATTAGTTTCATTCTTTCGTAATGGACAGATGGACCATTTTGTTTACATATACATATATATATTTCTCCAAATTTTTGAAATAAATCGCGGTTAAAGGTCACAATTTTAGGGTCTTTTAGGATTTCACTGCTATAACATTTTCTTTAGTCCCATTTCGATGGAACTTGCGGTTTCCAATCAAAATCGTGAAAACCTAAAAATATGAACTATAACCACGATTTATTTTAAAATTCCTTCGTCGAGTTTTTTTTTATTTTTCTCATCTATGAACATTGTAAGCACCTTCCATATAAAGTTGGTTCAGGCGCACCGAATTTAAATTACTGATTAAAACTTATCGTCAATTTTACACGCTAAATACTACCCGATCATTATCAACAATTATTGGTACTATCCTTGACCGAAACTATTACATCGTGCAAACATTTGTCTGTATTGAACTATAACTGCGACCTGAGGGATCCCTGGATATATTAGGCTGTAACTCTGTTATCTGACCGCGCACATCTCCTAAATATAACTTACAATGGCTTAACATAGTTTCCAGGAATAATGATATAGTCATTTCACTAAAACACTTTACCAATTTTCACACAAAAGTTCTGGCCTATATAAGCCGCTAAATATTATCTGAACAACAAAAAACATTGTTCCACAACATCCCATACGGGACAAGGGAGACTTCTCTCATATCAATGAGTGCACCCCGATTCATATTTAGCTTAATGATATGGGACCTACTATTTATCGCCGAGTCCGAACGGCGTGTCCTAAGACACCACTTATAGAGAAGTTTTTCAAGGCTGAAATACTCAGGAAATGTCGCCAACATTACTGAGGGGTATTTTGCCACCGTTGAAAAATGTTTGGTGTTGCCTGGCCGGGGAATCGAACCACCGACCTTCTGCGTGCAAGGCGGGCGTGCATACCATTGCACCACGGAGGCACCCAATATTATCTGATCATCACGTTATAATGCAAGCTACTTCTGTGTCGTAAACCCAAACCTTACATAAAATTTCGCGCCGATCAGACTATCATTGCGACCTACAGAGCCGCTACAAAATTGGATTAAAATTTTGTTTTTGGTCCATTTCACCCCCTAAACATTTCACGATCATCGCCATCGGGTCTATTCTGATCTGAACCCGACCTCAATGCAAAATTTCGTGAAGATTGGTCCATAATTGCGGCCTGTAGCGTGCGTACAATTTTTAATGGACGGACAGACGGATGGACCCACATTTCGAAATCGCTTTATCTCGTCGAGATATGAAGATTGGTATACCACATTGAGGTCTACGACGAATATTTCGCGGTGTTACATGCATTTTCCGAAAAACAAACTTATAGTACCCTTTTCCACATTGTGACGTGGGGTATAAATAGGAATAATATTTTGAAGAAAAAAAGTTTTTATACCCTAATATGCAACAGATGCTGCATCGTGGTCGCCAAATAAATTTTCACAAAGTGTATATCAAAAAAATAGGATTGATTCGCTGTGTTGGAAAATCGGATGGGTATGATGTCATATCCACTATTACACGGTTTATATGCATTTTAAGTGTTGTCATATTCAATATAAGATGTACTCCAGCGTTTTTCCTCATCACTTCCACTTTCACGGTTATGGGTCCCCAAAGGTTTGAAGCCTTGTTGTCAAAAGGGATAATTTTGTCAGGCTCATATTTTCCAACCCGCCAAGCAGTTGTAGCTCTTGTCTTAAAGAACTAATTCTGAACACACGAAATCCACCAAACCACATCTTCAAGGTCAAAATCGTCAATACCAAATTTCCTTAATTTACACATATGTCCGATGTCCGAGGGTGCCACCGTGGTGCAATGGTATGCATACCCGCCTTGCACGCTTAAGGTCGTGGGTTTGATTCCCCGGATAGTCAACATTAAAATTTTCAACAGTGGCAAAATACCCCTCAGTAGTGCTGGCGACATTTCCTGAGTATTTCAGCCATGTAAAACTTCTCTACAAAGTGGTGTCTTAAGACACGCCGTTCGGACTCGGCGATAAACAGTAGGTCCCATATGATTGAGCTAATATGAATCGGGGAGCACTCATTGATATGAGAGAAATCTCACTTGTCCCGTAGGGGATGTTTGTGGAACAATTATTATATGTCCGATTTCAAAGAAATTTGGGATGTGTGGCGGAGATTGATCTGGAAATAGAAATGCCAAATTATATTGAAATCGGCGCAGATTTGCATATACATAGTTCTCATATATATTTTCGGACAATTTGAGGTATTTTATGCACCCAAACAGCTATATCTGTCCAATTTTGATTAAATTTGGAATTTGTCACGGAAGTTGGTCTACAAATGAATGTGCCAAATTATATCGAAATCGGTTCAGATTTCAGAATATGGCCCCCATATATATTTTCGCCCGATTTTAGATATTTGGTGCACCAATCACGCTATATATGTCCGATTTCGATAAAATTTGAAACGCATGACGGAATTAGGTCTAGCAACAAGTTTGCCAAATTATATTGAAATAGGTTCAGATTTTGATATAGCCCCCATATATATTTTCGCCCGATATTTGGTATTTGGTGCACTAATCACGCTATACATGTCCAGTTTTGATGAAATATGAAATGTGTGACTGAATTTGATCTAGAAATAAGTGTCTCGAGTTATATTGAAATCGGTAGAAATTTGGATGCAGATTCCATATATATATATATATGACTTATTCAAAGTGGTGTAGGGTAACATATAGTCGGCCCCGCCCGACTTTGATTCTTTCCTTAGTGGTTTTTATTACATAGCTGATACAACCGCAACCGTTAGTCAAAAAAAAAAATCGTAAAATGCACTGAAATATTTTCCTGGGTATACCCTCCATATTATGGCGGATGGTATAAAAAACGAAAGTAATAACATACCTGTGGCAGCAGCTGCTCCTGTGCCTTTTTCATTAACTTCAATGAATGCCTTGTGGATTACTTTAGAAACAGAAAGAAAGAAAGAAAATGTTTATTTTCCCAAGCTTTTAACATGTTGCTGAAATCAGCTACCTCAGAGAACATACGACCCATGCCTATCTAGAAAAATTATATATGTATACATAAATTCATATTTTTAAATTAATTCGCAAATAGGAAAATCTTACTCGTATTTACTTACTTTTTTCAGAACATCACTCAATTCCATTTCAAATTCAGCCTTAAATTTAGGCATTTCTACATACACTCTTTCCATAGCCATTTTACTGGTTAAGACACGCAGAGGTACGGTTTTCAATTTTTCCTCCAAATCCTCAAGGCCAGTACGAGAATTGGGCAAAATAATCAACATTGAAATATCTGAGTTTTTATACGGAATTTCTAGGGCCTTTGCATCCAATTCAGGTAATTTCCCATAAAGAAATCGTTCGCGAATATGCATCATTGGTACTTTAACAGTCTTAGTTTTATCAAGATAGAAATTTTTTTCCTGTGTGTCATCTTCTTCAAATTGATACACCCATTCACCCTTAAAGTGTATGGCATTTATCAAAACCAAACGTGTGTCTTGATCGAGAACATCCGGCTTGACAAGATCCCTAATTAAATTATTAGTTTTTGATTCAACCCAGTTATTAATGGTCTTAGCAGCATCTTCATTGTTTCCAAAGTCAACATTATCCAAAGTCGAAAAGAATTTATTCGTCAGTAATTCATTGAATTTTTCCCATATTTGTAAAAGGTCTGTAAAAAGATGAGGGTACAGAGATTAGAAGGAGTAGGGCAGCAATGCTGAGCGCTGCCCTCCAGCATGAAATATTATTGTCGTGAAGAAAAATACATTTCAGCGGCCAAATATCCGCCTAAATGTATAAAACACGTTTGCATTTGAAAAACGAAAAGTTCTTGGACAGAGAAGCCACTACATAGTCGATAAGTCCGAAGATCTGCTTCACCACCAGTGAAACCAGATAACGTAGTTTGGTGACTATGTGGGTTCGAGTCCTTGGCTTTCCTTTTTCACTTGCAAATAATTTCCGATCATCAAGATTAACTCTAAACAAGAAAATTAATAAAAAATCATTAAAAATGATCTTCGCCCTAAAAATGCAAAAATTCAGAAATGAAATATTATGAATTTACACATAGAGGACCTCAAGAGGTTTTCCGTTTTGATCACTAGGAACCCTATATCTAATTCGGCTAGAAACTGTAAATGAAAACATCTGAAATATCGAAAATTTGGGCCGATATAGCCTATCTTTGAACGTGACCTATTTCAATTTGTTTGGATGATAGATTGAGTTACCACAGACGGACGGGCGGACCAACATACATAAATCTGAGTCGATTTATACATGTCCATCCCGATCAAAAATATATGGGGATTTCTGAGTGAAATCGGTCACTTTTTCAAAATGAGGTTTTTGATTTTCTTTATTTTTTGCTATGGTGATACTGTTTATCGGCAAAACATATTAGTATATTTTTAGATTTTTTGACTAAGGGTTCCAGAGATATCGCGCCTTAAAAAATCGAATTCTGTAAAAACTATATGCAAATAAATACTCATAACATCAACGACCAATACTAAGGTCTAAATAGGAAAATTTTTTTGAATTTTTTTATCAGCTATATAATAAAATATAGAAGAAAATGTGCACAGTGAGCTTGGATGCAATTTTCGCGATTCAATAGTTAACAAGTGAGCCAAGGCTATAGTCGGGGCCGACTATGTGATACCCTACACCACTACCCCTGTTCATAAGCTTTTTACTAATAAAATTCAAAATATTAAAATTGGGATAGCTTAGCGCCTTTGCTCTGAATGTCTTCATTAACACAGGTCAATTTTTTGAAGCGCATTTAAGTGCACCGACAATACAACCCCAATAAAAAATGGAAAGGTGGGACATATGCCAACCATCAATAGGCTTCTTTCTCTGTTAGACCCCCATCAACCCCCAAAATTTCGTAAGGATCCGATCAAAATTTCGTAGTGTGATTCCACAAAAATGGAAAAAGGGATGCATTACCGACTATTGCGATACCTCTATTGTTTGACCACCTATGACAACCTACTTCACATCGTTGTAAAGGTGATATTTTCTACTTTCCTTGCCAGGTTTTGGTTTCGATATACCTCCTACAGAAGGGAGATATTAACTTTGAAATAAAACGTTGGTCTTTTTTCCAAAAAATTTTTTGTCACATTCTGACCTCTGAATAATATCCGACCATTATCAAAAATCAAAAGGTTTTTTCCTCTGTGGGAACCCAATTACACCGAAAATTTCGTGACGATTCAATTAAAATTGCGACCTGTAGCGTGATTTCCTAAAATAGTGGAAAAATGGGATGTATTATCGACTATTGCGATATCTCCGTTATTTGCATACCTACGCCAACCTGCTTTACATCATTGTAATGATGGGATTTTTTTATTTTCATTGTCAGACTTTGCTTTTGGAAGGTCCCGAACCAAAGCTGTGATATTCGTCATTATTATTAAAATCGCAAAAATGAAAAGTTGTGTTCTATTAGCGGCTTTGCGATATCATCGTTGTTTGACCACCTACGACAACCTACGTAACATCGTTGCAAAGGTGATATTTTCTACTTTCATTAGCAGGTTTTGCTTTTTGTAGACCCCTTATAGACGCTGAGATATTTGCTTTGTAATAAAATATTTTGTGACGATACGATCAAAATTGCGCCCAGTAGCGTGACTTCCAAAAAAATGGAAAAATGGGATGTATTGCCGATTATTGTGATATCTCCGTTATGTGGCCACCTACGCCAACCTACTTTGCATCACTGTGAAGATGGGATTTTCTACTTTCACAGTCAGACTTTGTTTTTGGAAGATTCCAACCACAGCTGTGATATTCGTCATTATTATTAAAATCGCAAAAATAAAAAGTTGGGTTCTATTAGCGGCTTTTGCGATATATTCGTTGTTTGATCACCTACGAGAACTTACTTTACATCATTAGAAAGGTGATATTTTCTACTTTTATTGCCAGGTTTTGCTTTTGGTATACCCCGTACAGAAGCTGAGATATTCGCTTTGGAAAAAAAACGTTGTCTTTTTATCCACATAAGTTTTTTGCCCATTCCGACCCCTAAATATTATCCGATCACCACCAAGATCAATAGGCTTCTTCCCCTCATCAACATTCAAAATTTCGTGACGATCCGATCAAAATTGCGACCTGTAGCGTGATTACAAGGTTTAGATGGACAGACGGACGGACGGACACACATAGCCAGATCGACTCAGCTCGTCGAGACATTCATTTTGGTATATATAAGTAAGGGTCTACGACCATTATTTCGATGCGTTACAAACTTTTTGGCCAAAACCAACTTTAATACCCTCCCCACATAGTGGTGTAGGGTATAAAACAATGATTGCACTATTTGATTTTCGATTCAATTACTAACGTTGCATTCATTAACATTTGTTTTGCCGTTTTATTTGGGAATTTATCTTTAACTTCTTAAAAACTTTTTCATTTTACGCTTTTAAGAATGGTTTAGCATAATAATAATTCAAGAAAATCGAAGAGTATTATCATTGGTAAAAATTGATTTTAAATATTGAATCGCGAAAATTTCATCCAAGCCCACTGTGCAATTTTTTTCTATTTTTATTAGATAGCAGATAAAAAAATAAAAAATACGAAAAAATATATTTTTTAAATTTGGGCCAGTATTAAAGAAGTTATGAGTATTTCTTTGCATATATTTGTACAGAATTCGACTTTTTCAAGGCGCTATTTCTTTGGAAACTTTAGTCAAAAAATCTCTTAAAAAATCTTAGAAAATTAAGAAAAAATAGTAATTATTCGAATCCCACTACGAAATAAGTCTTAAAATGTTTGTCATTAATCGTAGTTCAATACAAAAATAATTCAAGAAAATCGAAGAGTACCATCATTGGTAAAAATTGATTTTAAATATTGAATCGCGAAAATTTAATCCAAGTCCACTGTGCAATTTTTTTCTATTTATACCCTACACCACTCTGTGGTAAGGGGTATTATGTCTTTGTGCATTTGTATGTAACATACAAAAGGAAACGAAATATACCCATAGTTCCTTTTGGGGATATACATATAATCACTTTCTGAGTCGATTTATGTATGTCCGTCTGTCCATGTATTTTTGTTCGCAACGTACATGTCGCATTTTTTGTCCGATTCAGCTGAAAGTTGGGGACTACATTTTTTTGCCATAGGAAGAACGCTATTGCTTTTGGTGAAAATCGGTTCAGATTAAGATATAGCTCCCATATATATTTTCGCCCGACTTCACGTATTTGCTGCACCAATCACGCTAAATACGTTCAATTTTGATGACATTTTAAATGTGTGACGGAACTTGGTCTAAAAATAAGTGTGCCAAATTATATCGAAATCGGTTCAGATTTGGATATAGCTCCCATATATATTTTCGGCCGATTTCACGTATTTTCTGTACCAAACACGCTATATACGTCCGATTTTGCTGAAATTTGGAATGTTTGACTGAATTCGGTCTAGAAATAAGTGTGCCAAATTATATTGAAATCGGTTCAGATTTGAATATAGCTCCCATATATATTTTCGGCCGATTTCACGTATTTTCTGTACCAAACACGCTATATACGTCCGATTTTGCTGATATTTGGAATGTTTGACTGAATTCGGTCTAGAAATAAATGTGTTACATTATATCGAAATCGGCTCAGATTTGGATATAGCTCCCATATATATTTTCGGTTGATTTCGCGTATTTGCTGCACCAAACACGCTATATAAGTCCGATTTTAGTGATATTTTGAATGTGTGATTGAATTCGGTCTGGAAATAAATGTACCAAATTATATCGAAATTGGTTAGGATCTTTAAATAGCTCCGATTTATATTTTACATATTTACAGTGGTGTAGGGTATCATATAGTCGGCCCCGCCCGACTTTGATCCTTTCCTTACTGGGTTTTTATTAGATAGCTGATAAAAAAAAAAATATAAAACAAGTGAGCAAAGGCTATAGTCGGGACGGGGCCGACCATGTGATACCCTACACCACTACCCCTGTGCATAAACTTTTCACTGGTAAACATTTCTTTAGGGGATATAATCCGACTACGACCAAAAATAATATGTCTCTTTCTCTCTGGGACCCCCATAAGCAACCAAAATTTCGTGACCATCCGATTAAAATTACGACCTGTAGCTTGATTGCAAAAAATTTAAGAATTGGATGCATTACCGACTATTGTGGTATCTCCCTTGTTTGACCACCTTCGCCAACCTGCTTTACACCAATGTAAAGGTAATATTTTCTTCTTCCATTGACAGGCTTTGCCGTTGGAATACCCCTACTAGAAGCCGATATATTCACAAAGAATAAAACTTTGAATTTGTCTCCAAATGAGTTTTTCCCCATTCCGACCCCTACATATTATCCGACTATCACCAAAATCAATAGGCTTCTTCCTCTGTGGGGCCCCCATCTACCGCCAAAAATGTCGTCACTATCCGATCAAAATTCCAACTTGTAGCGTGATTACAAAAAATGGAAATATTTTGTATATTACTGAATTTTGCAATATCTCGGTTTGCTCACTTACGCCAACATACTTTGCATCAATATAAACGAGATATTTTCTTCTTCCATTGACGGGTATTCCTTTTGGAATACTCCAACCAGAAGCGGAGATATTCGCATAAAAAAACGTTGACTTTTCTCCACATAAGCTTTTCGCTTAGTCCGACTCCTGAATATTATCCGACCATCACCAAACTAAATAGGCTTCTTCCTCTGTGGGACCCGCATCAACTCTCAAAAAATTCGTGACGATCCGATCAAAATTCCGACCTGTAGCGTGATTATAAAAAAATCAGAAAATGGGATGCATTATCTACTATTGCCATATCTCTGCTATTTGACCACCTACGACAACCTGCTTTACATCCTTGTAAAGGTGGTATTTTCTACTTTCCTTGCCAGGTTTTGCTTTAGATATACCTCTTAAAGAAACAGAGATATTGGCTTTGAAATAAAACGTTGACCTTTCCCCAAATAAGTGTTTGCCCATTCAGACCCCTGAATATTATCCGATTATCAAAATCAATAGGCTTCTTTCTCTTTGGGACCCCCATTAACCCCCAAAATTTCGTGACGATCCGATCAAAATTGCGACCTGTAGCGTGATTACAAAAAATCGGAAAATGGGATGCATTATCGACTATTGCCATATCTCTGCAATTTGACCACCTACGACAACCTACTTTACATCGTTGTAAAGGTGATATTTTCTACTTTCCTTGCCAGGTCTTGCTTTTGATGTACCTCTTAAAGAAACAGAGATATTGGCTTTAAAATAAAATGTTGACTTTTCTCCAAATAAGTGTTTGTCCAGTCCGACCCCTAATAATTATCCGACCATCACCAAAATCAAAAGGCTTCTTCATCTATGAGACCCCCATTAACCCTCAAATTTTCGTGACGATCCGATCAAAATTGCGACCTGTAGCGTGAGTTCCAAAAAAATAGAAAAATGGGATGTATTACCGACTATTGCGATATCTCCGTTATTTGGTTACCTACGCCGACCTAGTTTACATCGTTGTAAAGACGGGATCTTCTACTTTCAGAGTCAGACTTTGCTTTTGGAAAGTCCCCAACCAAAGCTGTGATATTCGTCAATATAATTAAAATCGCAAAAATGAAAATTGGGGTTTTATTTGCTACTATTGTAATATCTTCGTTGTTTGATCACCTACGAGCACCTGCTTTACATCATTAGAAAGGTGATATTTTCTACTTTCATTGTCGGGTTTTGCTTTTGGTATACCCCACATAGAAGCTGAGATATTCGCTTTGGAAAAAAACGTTGTCATTTTATCCACCTAAGTTTTTTGCCCTTTCCGACCCCTAAATATTATCCGACCATCACCAAAATCAATAGGCTTCTTCCCCTCCGGGACCCCTATCAACATGCAAAATTTCGTGACGACCCGATCAAAATTGCGACCTGTAGCGTGATTACAAGGTTTAGATGGACAGACGGACAGACGGACGGACGGACGGACTGACGGACGGACACACATAGCCAGATCGACTCAGCTCGTCGAGACATTCATTTTGGTATATATAAGTATGGGTCTGCGACCATTATTTCGATGCGTTACAAACTTTTTGGCCAAAACCAACTTATAATACCCTCTCCACATAGTGGTGTAGGGTATAATTATATTTTTACAGAATTCTGGAACCTTTAGTCAAAAAAATCTCAAAATATACTAAAATGTTTTGCTGATGAGCAGCATCACCACAGCAAAAATTAAAGGAAATCAAAAACCTTATTTTGAAAAAGTGTTCGATTTCACTCAAAAATCCTCATATATACAGTCGAACCTCAATTATACGGGAATCGATTAATTGTAAATCTCCATTATCCGGGAAAGGGAAGCACAGCATTTTTTATGCATTTCACACATATTAACTGTGAAAATCTTTATGATCTGGGGTTATAATTCATTCTACCAAATGGTGCAACCTGGGAAAATTTATATAAGACAGTCTTGTAGAGAATTTTCACAGCTATAAGATTTTCTCAGGTCACATGCCGATATGACTTGCCGTATTTAAGCAAAATCGCGAAACTCTAACAAAAAACCTAAAAATGTAAACTGAGCTTCTTTATCTCAAAAATTGTACAGCCTGAGAACAAATCATAAACGTTAATCCTGTAGAGAATTTTTACAGCTACAATATTTTCTTTAGCCCCATTTCGATTGGTCTTGCGGTTTCCAAACAAAATCGTGAAAAAATATAAAATAAAAATAAAAAATAAAATAAACAAAATACCTAAAAATATGAATTTTGACCACGATTTATTTAAAAATCCCTACAGCGATTTTTTCTTGTTTTTGGATTTTTCTCATCTATGAACATTGTAGTTTCAGAATCCGCAAAAACTTCCCAGGTGTTAGCTCCTTCCATTTAAATTTGATTCAAAAGCACCGTGAACTTCGATGGATTGGAGAAAATTTTGAAAAGCATACACATTAATGAACTATCAAACCACTTGTAATTATCTAATAATAATTGGCATATGTTTTTTTGCTAACGGGATTTTTTTACTCGGAAAAATGAATGAGTTCTATACAAAATTATCTCTTGTTGCATTGATTCAGGGCTGGTCTCTGGTTTCTGCATTTCACGAAATTTGTCCAAAATTTAAATTAGAAGAATACTATGTATGAATAAAATATTCATACTTCATATTCATACTTATTTATATTCCAACGTAAAACTTACCAAATGTTAAAATATTTGAAGGAGAGAATTGAATTTTATTTTTTAAAGCTACAACTGCTGATACCGCTCGACGTGTTGTGAGCACTTCTATACGACAAATAAATTATTTATAATAAAAAGTACAACACATACCCCGAGAGTTTCACAATACAACTGAATCATACGGATGGTGTTGTGTTTTATTATTTTAACAGTGTTTTTTTAGACATAGGCTAATGAATGTATATTCGAAGAAATGCTCTCATTGAGTATTTTCGAATTGAATTTGTCGACCGCGAAACTTATTTTTTTATAAGACAATAACCAAAAACTTCTTAACTATTTATTCTAATAAAAGACACGGTCTTTATATTCATATAGTCCTCCCAGCAAAATGTTCGATGCCAAAGATGCCATTCTATCATGGCTGAAAGTGATCTAGCATGTCATCATTTTAGCATTTTCATCGATGAATTTTATATGAGCGTGGACCCCAAAATATGCTATTCATTTTTGGATCCAAAGCATGTCATTTACACCAATGCTTTGACATGCCATTTTCACCAACCCTTTGCAATGACATTATCATTACGACCAGAGTTTTAACAACGTTGATTGTGATTTCGAGTCTCCGACAACATCAAGACTATTGTAAATAATTAATCTTATATATTTCGAAAAATTTGTATAAATAAAAACCCAAAATCCATCTCTATTGAATCGATGGAATGGGTTCAAATGCTGATGAAAAGATCGGATCTTTCACGACTTCTTGCATTGGTTCAAATGCTAATGAAAAGATCGGATCTTTCACGACTTCGTTTGAAACAATGCAAACGATGCCATGAAATCACGTCATCGCATGGAACCCCTTTCTTCAAATTTTGCTGGGCTCATATAAATATGTAACAAAATCTTGCAATTTCCCCCCAAAAATCGCATTTGAAAAGTTTGAGTCACTTGCTCGTCTATACATTCATTAGTCTATGGTTTGACGTCGTGGGAAATTTTAATGGTTAGTGTATTAAATGTGAATTTCCCACATATCCAACCAATATTATTAATAAACAAGTAAAAAAGCGTTAAGTTCGGCCGGACCGAACTTTTCATACCCTCCACCATAAAATATTCTAAACTAAAATGGAATAATTAGTTTTCATTCCTGTCCCCAACTTTAAGGGGGTACGTTAAAATGTAAGATAATGTACATACATAAAATGTTTCATTCGGTAGGCCCTTTTTATGGTGCCTATATCTAACTATGTATGTTGACAATTTTTGGTGGGCTTTTAAATTTCAAATTACAGAAAGTTCGTCAAAAAAATAAAGCTAAGGTATGGAAAATCGGGAGGTTTGTTTTGGGGCTATACCAAAACATGGACCTACTTTCGGTTAAACATTTTAAGTAAAATCCTCAAAGTACCGAAAATCGGGAAGTATCGTTATATTGGAGCTATGTTGAAAATTGTTGATGCAGATGTGTGGTGACCACTACAACCTTCAAAAGTCAAATTACAGTTAGTTCGGTTAAAAATTTTAGCTAAAATTGACAATTTTTTATGGAGAAGTGTTGTGACCACTTAGAACTTCAAATGTCAAATTACTGCTATGTCGGTTAATATTGTAGTTAACATCATCAAATTACTGAAAATCGGGAGGTACCGTTATATGGGAGCTTTATCAATACATCGACCTTTCTTGACAATTTTTGGTGGAAAGGTGTGGTGACCACTAAGAATTTCAAATGTTCAAATTACAGATAATTCGGTTAAAACTTGTAGGTAAAATTCTCAAAATACCGAAAATCCGTTATATGGAAATACCGAAATCCGTTATACCGAGGTACCGTTTTATGGGGCTATACCAAAAAATGGACCTACGTTCATAATTATTTCGAATATAAGCTTTTTGGTCACTAAGAACCCTAAATATCAAATTATAGCTAATTCGGTCTAGAAATTGCGACTTAAATCGTCAAAATACCTTAAATCGGGGGTTAACGTTATATGGGGGCTATTACAAAACATTGACCTATGTCCACTAGTTTTGTTATATAAGTTTATTGACAGTTAAGAACCCTAAATGTCAATTTATAGCTAAATCGGTCTGAAAATGTAGCTAAAAACGTCAAAATACCGTAAATCGGGGGTACCGTTATATGGGGGCTATACCAGAACGTGGACCTATGTCCACAACTTTTGTTATATAAGTTTATTGACACTTAAGAACCCTAAATGTCAAATTATAGCTAAATCGGTCTGAAAATGTAGCTAAAAACGGCAAAATACCGTAAATCGGGGGGTACCGTTATATGGGGGCTATACCAAAACGTGGATCTATGTCCACAACTTTTGTTATATAAGTTTACTGACACTTAAGAACCCTAAATGTCAAATTATAGCTACATCGGTCTGAAAATGTAGCTAAAAACGTCAAAATACCGTAAATCGGGGGGTACCGTTATATGGGGGCTATACCAAAACGTGGACCTATGCCCACAACTTTTGTTATATAAGTTTATTGACACTTAAGAACCCTAAATGTCAAATTATAGCTAAATCGGTCTGAAAATGTAGCTAAAAACGTCAAAATACCGTAAATCGGGGGGTACCGTTATATGGGGGCTATACCAAAACGTGGACCGATATAGCCCATCATCGAACTTGACCTGCCTGCAAACAGAAGACGCATTTTCCAAAAATTTCAGCGTCCTAGCTCCATTTTTGTGGATGCTAGAGTGATTACCACAGACGGACGGACGGACGTGCACAGATCGACTTAGAATTTTACCCTGATCAAGAATATATATACTTTATAGGCTCGCAAATGAGTATTTCAATGCGTTACAAACGGAAAAACAAACTTAATATACCCTCCATACTATGGTGGAGGGTATAATAAGTTTAACAAAACTAAAAAGAAACAACTAGCATTACTAATCTTTTTTATACCCTCCACCATAGTATGGAGGGTATATTAAGTTTGTTTTTCCGTTTGTAACGCATTGAAGTACTCATTTGCCACCCTATAAAGTATATATATTCTTGCTCAGGGTAAAATTCTGAGTCGATCTGTGCATGTCCGTCCGTCCGTCCGTCCGTCTGTGGTAATCACTCTAACATCCACAAAAATGGAGATAGGACGCTGAAATTTTGGGAAAATGTGTATTTTGTTTGCAGGCAGATCAAGTTCGATGATGGGCTATACCGGTCCACGTTTTGGTATAGCCCCATATAACGGTACCCCCCGATTTACGGTATTTTGACGTTTTTAGCTACATTTTCAGACCGATTTAGCTATAATTTGACATTTAGGGTTCTTAAGTGTCAATGAACTTGTTTAACAAAACTTGTGGACATAGATCCACGTTTTGGTATAGCCCCCATATAACGGTACCCCCGATTTATGGTATTTTGACGTTTTTAGCTACATTTTCAGACCGATGTAGTTACAATTTGACATTTAGGGTTCTTAAGAGTCAATAAACTTACACAACAAAAGTTGTGGATATAGGTCCACGTTTTGGTATAGCCCCCATATAACGGTACCCTCCGATTTACGGTATTTTGACGTTTTTAGCTACATTTTCAGACCGATGTAGCTATAATTTGACATTTAGGGTTCTTAAGTGTCAATAAACTTATGTAACAAAAGTTATGGACGTAGGTCCACGTTTTGGTATAGCCCCCATATAACGGTATCCCCCCCCCCACCGATTTACGGTATTTTGCCGTTTTTAGCTACATTTTCAGACCGATTTAGGTACAAATTGACATTTAGGGCTCTTAAATGTCAATAAACTTATATAACTAGTGGACATAGGTCCATGTTTTGGAATAGCCCCCATATGACGTTACCGCCAGATTTCAGGTATTTTGACGTTTAAATTCACATTTCTAGACCGAATTAGCTATAATTTGATATTTAGGGTTCTTCGTGACCAAAAAACTTATATTCGAAATAATAATGAACGTAGGTCCATGTTTTGGTATAGCCCCATATAACGGTACCTCGGTATAACGGATTTCGGTATCCCCATATAACGGATTTTCGGTATTTTGAGAATTTTACCTACAAGTTTTAACCGAATTATCTGTAATTTGAACATTTGACATTTGAAATTCTTAGTGGTCACCACACCTCTCCACCAAAAATTGTCAAGAAAGGTCGATGTATTGATAAAGCTCCCATATAAAAGTACCTCCCGATTTTCAGTAATTTGATAATTTTAACTACAATATTAAACCGAACTAGCAGTAATTTGACATTTGAAGTTCTTAGTGGTCTCAACACCTCTCCACAAAAAATTGTCAAAATAGGTCCATGTTCGGATATAGATTCCATATAAAGGTACCTCCCAATTTGCAGTAATTGGCAATTTTAGCTAAAAATTTTAACCGAACTAACTGTAATTTGACATTTGAAGGTTGTAGTGGTCACCACACATCTGCATCAACAATTTTCAACATAGCCCCAATATAACGATACTTCCCGATTTTCGGTACTTTGAGGATTTTACTTAAAATGTTTAACCGAACGTAGGTCCATGTTTTGGTATAGCCCTAAAACAAACCTCCCGATTTTCCGTACCTTAGCTTTATTTTTTGGACGAACTTTCTGTAATTTGAAATTTAAAAGCCAACATTTCATGTTCATTTAAGTTCATATTTTCGTATAGCCCACATACCTCCGAACTAGCTGTTGAAGTTCTCACGTTATGTACCGATTTTCGGTATTTTGAGGATTCTAGCTACAATTTTTAACCGAATTAGGAGTTATTTGACATTAAAGGCTCCCATCAAAAACTGTCAACATAGGTCCATGTTTTATTATAACCCCTATATAACGGTACCTCCCAATTTCTAGCCCACTAAAAATTGTCAACATACATAGTCAGATATAGGCACCATAAAAAAGAGCCTACATAAAAAAGAGCCTACCATAAAAAAGAGCCTACATTATGTACATTATCTGACATTTTAACGTACCCACTTAAAGTTGGGGACAGGAATGAAAACCAATTATTCCATTTTAGTTCAGAATATTTTATGGTGGAGGGTATGAAAAGTTCGGCCCGGCCGAACTTAACGCTTTCTTACTTGTTATTATTTCAAAGATTCTTCTAGTGATTTCTATCGATATTTGATAAGGGGAAGCCAGAGAGCGATAAGGTAATTCCGTTGAAAACATAGTGAATTTTAGATACAGTAAGCAACAAATTCCGCACCGACTAAGATTTCTAAATGCCTTTTGAACATTTTTGTAAATCCGATGATTACACATGCAAGTAACTTTCAGACTGTTGTGTATACATATTATTGTCGAAACATCAATATTTTCGAACTGACACTTGCACTTTTAAAGTACTTGCATTGATTACTGACAAGGAAATTTTGTCGGCAGTGGAGTTGAAAGTTGGCAGCAATAATTACTCAGCAAGTTCCGGCAACTTTTCTCAGTGAATGTTACTCTCTCAAGCAAAACAAATTGCAGAATGTTATCAGGAAACATTTTGTAGGAACTTGGAAGAATGTCAGCTGTTTTCAAAAATTTATGAAAATTGTTTTTGTTTCGTTAGATATTTTAAACCAAATGGAAGAAAAACATAAATATTAAAACTGCATTTTAATTATTTAAAGCAATAATCCTATCCACAACGCTTTAGAATATAAAAAAATGTGAAATTGTGAAAATTTGTACAGGACAAATTTTCCCAGCAAAATTTTGTTATCGAACAGCAATCAGAAAAAAATTTGTACAAATTTTTGGCCAAAAATCGTAGCGTTATTTAAAGCTACTTTAAGGTGTTGGTAGATTTAAAGTATATAAATTCCCATAAATATATAACTCCCCATACAAAAAGTTCCGCCCGGTTTTCAGTATTTTGAAAAATATATCTTTAATATATCGGTCATTTACTCAAAGATTGGCATAACTCGAAAAATGCGTTCTCTCAGTTAGCAGTTTATATTTCTTCTACTACTTCTACTTTATCTTGTGTCAAATTTTCATGCTGATATCTCTAAAACTCGAAGAGTTACAGCTCAATTAATACGAGTTTTGCATAATTACACCCAAAACACTTCAAATCATGGCTGATCCTGCACAGAAATGTAGCACTGATATCTGGCTAGCAGCTTGCAAAATATGGTCCAATTAGTTATTTTAGTTTTTGTGTAATAATATTTTTATGTTGGGAAGTCAAATTTCAATCGCCAACTTAAAACCCGATTTTCTCGAAACGGGATTTTTTGAGATGTGTTACTCTTTGAGTAAATGAGCGATATGTCCTCAGCTTGGTACATATATCCAGAACAATTTTAACCGCATTCGCCCTTAATAGGCATTTTATGTTCTAATTCCCGCCGAGAATTATCATTGCTTTCGCTATAACAAGATTTTGAGAATTTCGAAGATCTTAATCTATTTTCAATAACATCGCTATAATATGGATTTTGGGATTCCTTCTGGTTTATAGAAACCCAATGCAATCCCGATATAACAAATATGCTTTTAAGTTTATATCCAGTTATCACACTCTCTTATTTCAAAAAGTTTTTAATTGAACAAATCTTCAACATTTCACCTTTATTACCATCTTATAAACCATTTAATGGTATTTGGTATACAGTAATCCGACATGGTATTAACTCAGCATTTTTCTCTCTATAAACTACTTATATAATATTTATCTGAGTAGACTCTGCATGTTTTGTTAATTCATGAGTACAACCTAGACGACTTCTTTAAATTTAGTTAGTCCAAAAATATGAATAATTCGAATTCGCGAATGCAGAATTGACAGAGTCCGTGCAAGCCAACTAAAAAACCAGAAATTTACATTGTCCGAAGGGACACAGAGACAGAGACTTCAGTGAGTGCACGCCGATTTAGATTCGCTCAATTGACCTACTTTATATCGCCGATTCCGAACGGCTCACAGTGTTGCCCCTTCCATACAAAAGTGGACAAAAATGGAAGGCATTGGCCTAGGTTGATGAATTTTTGCACAAGTACTTATGAAGGCACAGAAATGAAAAATATCAACTTTTGTCCATATCGGTTCAGATTTGGATATAGCCGGATATATTTTTCCGATTTTGCTACAACTCGTTCAATTTTGATCAAATAGCCTACAAATATAATATGTGTTATTTTCTTAGGCCCCTGAATAGCTACACAGATTTTCACAAAAATCTAGCTCAGTCAATTTTAATCGAATAGGCTTCAAATTTTATACGACATATTTTCTTAGGCCCATAAGTAATTTCGCCGATTTTCGTAAAAATCGGTTCAGATTTGGATATAACTCCCATATACATATATCTTTCTCCGATTTTGTTATAAATCGCTCAATTTTTGATGAATTGCTTTCAGATTTAACATGGGATGTTTCCTCAGGGCCCTGTTCAGTTTTCCAGATTTTGATTTGATTTCGCAAAAATCGGTACAGAATTGGATATGGCCTCCATATGTATCTTTCACCGATTTTGCTATAAATCGGTAAATTTTTGAAAAATAACCTTCAAATTGAACATGGGAATTATAACAAAATCGGGGGAAGATATACGAAAATCGGTGAAACTACTCAGGAGCCTAAGAAAATATCACATATTCAATTTGAAGGCTATTCGATTAAAATTGAACGAGTTATAGCAAAATCGGGGAAAGATATATGTGGGGGCTATATAAAATGTGAACCGATATATCTCAGAAGGTTTTTTGGGATGGGCAGAATGTTCTTACACATTTCACTTCGGAAGAAATGTCCAATTAACGGAAATCAAGAGCCAAGGTGGCAATAGATGGCAATCAAAAGATATACACGGTGCGCCTTAACTAATTTTAAATGGAAGGTGCTTACACCTGGGAAGTTTTTGCAGATTCTGAAACTACAACGCTCATAGATAAGAAATATCAAGAAACAAAAAAAAAATCGCCGGAGGGATTTTCAAATAAATCGCGATTTAAGTTCACATTTTTAGGGGTTCTTTAGGTTTTCATGATCTTCCTTGGAAACTGCGAGTCTTATGTAAATGGGCTTAAAGAAAATGTTATAGCTGTGAAAATTCTCCACAAGATTGGCTCATATGATATTTTCGTAGGTTTTACCGTTTTTCAGATATAAAAGTTCAAACTGAGACAATGCACTGACTGTATCGCCTTTGTTTAAAACAATGTTATTACTGCAATTTCCCAAATTAAACTTATATATCTTGAAAATGATACAACCTAGGAAAAAATAAATCAGCCAACCTTGTAGAGAATTTTCACAGCTTCAACATTTTCTTTAATCCCATTTTGATATGACTTGCGGTTTCCAAGCAAAATCTTGAAAACTTAAGATAAAAACCTAAAAATTTGAACTGAAGCTCTATATCTCAAAAATGGTAAAACCATTCAAAAAAAAAACCTAAAGGTCAGTCTTGTAGAGAATTTCCACAGCTACAACATTTTCTTTAGTCCCATTCCGATAGGACTTGCGGTTTCCAAGCAATATCGTGGAAACCTAAAAAAAACTAAAATTGTGAATTTTGATTTATTTAAAAATCCCTCCGGCGATTTTTTCAGTTTTTTTTATTTTTCTTATCTATGAGCATTGCTGTTTCAGAATCCGCGAAATCTTCCCATGTGTAAGCAGTTTTTATAAAAGGTTAGTTAAAGCGCACTGAGCATGATATTGTTTTATAAGGAGGCGATACAGTCAGTGCATTGTCTCAATTTGAACTTCTATATCTCAAAAAAGGTAAAACCTACGAAAATATCATAAAGGTCAATCTTGTGGAGAAAATTCACAGCTCCACTATTTTTTTCAGGCCCATTTACATAGGACTCGCGGTTTCCAAGCAAAACCGTCGAAACCTAAAGAACTCCTAAAAATGTGAACTTAAATTGCGATTTATTTTAAAATCCCTCCGGCGATTTTTTTTATTTCTTGATATTTCTCATCAATGAGCATTGTAGTTTCAGAATCTGCAAAAACTTCCCAGGTGTAAGCACCTTCCATTTAAATTTGCTTAAGGCACACCGTGTATACTGTACGAAATATTAAGAATTTATATTTTTTATCAAATTTAATTTTTTAATTCTTGACAAATTATCAAATTATCCTATATCACCGTCCGACAGCCAAAATTACACTTGAACCGGACTATATTCTTTTGAAACTATAGGCAAAATGGAGCAAAACTTCATTTTTAATTTTTTCATTTTCTTATCGTTTTGACCTTTTAGAGGACAATCAAATTTCAAAGCTCAACATTTTTCAAAAAAACATTTTAAATACTCGTACTTGTGCTCGTCGTACGATGCTGGTGTTGCTGTCATATTAGAGAGAAGAATATAGGCTTTATATAATAATTATAAATTATTGCATTCCAGGATAACAACGACATCTAAAATGTCCTTGAAAAATTAAATCATAAAAAATCCTTTGAAAACATCCTGCAATTTTTTTCAAAAATATATATGTTAATGTCCTTCATGTAGTGCAACACTTCCCGAAGTTTCAATATTCTACCCTTCTTAGTTATTTTTTAATAAATATTTACATTTTTTAATAAATATTTATTCCATTTAAAAAACAAAATTAATTTCTCAAAATGTACATATGAAACTAACTTATTCACAGATATTCAACATTAACATTGTTTATGAAAATTATATACTTTTACTTTTGCGTTTGTAATTATCACTATACTCACGACAAATTTACCAACAGTAATCAGCCAACATATGCGCAGCGAGATCTTGATGAAATCGTTCTCCGTGTCCGACACTTAAATCCCCTACATTTTCAGGGAAAAGTCCAGATGTTTATCTAAAAAAATGTATTTTTAGCGACATGCTTACACCCATTTTTCCAAAATATTCGACAAGGTTTTCTACAATATGTTTGTAGCTTTCAGATTTGTTGTTTCCCAGAAAATTATTTATCACAGCATCCAAACTACTCGATGCTTAATTTTCCACTGGTGGCCGATTGAATACCCCTTTGACAAAAAATATTTAATTTTTAAACCCCTCGATATAAGGAACCAATAAATTAGTGCATACCTGCGCCAATTTTGGCATTACTAAGTTGTGGAAAGACCGTCTTGAGGTGCGTCAAAGCTGAGAACCAAGTGCCCTCACAAAATTCCGTATTGAACCCAGTTTAATATGTAAAAGTGGAAGAATTATTTTAGACGATGGAACTAGTGGTATATGCTCCACACTACCAGTGCTAATCATATGAGTTTGGCGTTTTTGCCATTGGTTATCTGTATAGTGCAATTCCTCTCGTCGACCTTCCCAAAGGCATAAAAAACACTGATGTTTAGCGAAGCCTTGCTTTAGGCCCATGAGAATGGCTACTATCTCAAGGTCGCAACAAATTTCCCATAGATGCATGTCGTAATTTATTAACATTAAATTTTTCTTCATTTTGGCACAATTCTCTTTTATGTCGGTTCCATAAACAATTCGAACAGATGGAAATGCATTGTCATTATGAAGTAGAACGCCTTTAAGACTTTTTACTGAACCGTCCATAAAAAGACGCCATTCTTTAGGATCCTATGAGTGGTCTATGGCTTCAAAAAGTTTTTCTACATCCGTTGCGTATGTTATACCAGTTTCCTCGTCGATATTAAAGCATTGGTCGAAAGTACGCACCTTGGAATGTTTTCGTGAAGACGTAACAAGAAACTCTGATAAAACTAGTTTCCATTCTTGCAATCGCTACGCTAAAAGTTCTGATTTTTCTTTTGATATTCCTAAATCACGTACTAGGTCGTCAAAAACACTCTGCTTACTTTCGGGTAGCTGAAATATTGATATATTTTCATCATTATCTTGGTATTCCAAGTTATTTTGATGGTCATCTGGATATTTTAATGTTCTTCAGATGGAGCGAAGGAGTTTGATTCAGAACGTAGTACAGCAGGCTTCACAGTTTCATGTCTTCTCTGTAACAATATTTGACTTTATTAATACGCGAGCACGACTAACAAAAGTAGCTAGACCCTTCTGAATGTTCACTGCGACGCACAGTGGTTCAGAATCGTTTTTTCCAGGTCAAAATTCTGTAACTTTTGAACGGATAGAGATATTTTCACTATTCTTTTTTTGTTAGACAGATAACACAATCAACTTTCCTGTGAATTATAAGCTGTCAAATTCGGTCTGGTAGTTGCAGAGGAATTCAATGTCAAAGTTGAACTTTTGATTTTTTTTACTATTTTTCATCAAAATATCAGTGTTTTTGTGTTTTTATATCTTCTTATATATTAAAGATGGTCAAACGCCAATAAATAAACTTTAAAAATACCAAAAAAAAACTAAAAAAATTTTTCGAAAAAAAAAATTAAAAATTATTTTTCACAAATTTTTCACATAAAAAAATACAACAAATTTTAATTTTTTTCAAAAATTTAAATAAAATGCTCCTTGGGTTTTCATGAAACTTATATAACTCATATGAAAACTGATATATTCCAAAAAACTGTAATTTGTGTAAAAAAGCTGTAATTCATATGGGAATTGGTATGGAAAAACACACATTTTTACCCATGTAATTTCAATAAATTTAAAAAAGTGTTAAACGGACGGAATGGGACGGGAACAAAAGTATATATGGGCTAAAAGAGGAGACTCTCGGGTATATTTCTGTGGAAACAGAACATTGTTCCATGTTGTTCCACAAAAGTTCTGGTCCACTAAATTTGGAATTTCATAAAATTTAGTACCTGAGGAAAAATAAAATAGCTCATGTTGTGTAAACGCCACGGTAATTTGCTTAATTTATTTTTAAAGGCCACAATCCTACCTACCTAACAAAAAACAGCGAACGCAATGTATGTTATAGTTTCCGAGAAATAGCTATTTCTTTCTCCAGAAGTTTTCAAAAATTATATATTTCTAAAACATGGGAAAAATGTTCGTCTTCAGGGGCACCCCACGCCCGCACCTTCCAATATTTTGACCAAATTTTTTGGTTTCATTAGTTTCAATATGTTTACTATCGAATCCCATTTAGAAATTAAATATCTGTTACAAAACAAAATTTTGATTTTTGGCCATTGTGCGACGTAACCATATTACTGGATATACATATTTTTTGGAATTATAGGCTTCTTTATCAGATTTTGAGCGAAGGATACCTCTTTAACAATATTTGCACACTATTTCGGGAACGTACCATGCTTTAAGTAGGTATAATATAAAATACTAGCAAGTGCCCGCTACTTCGTTAGCGTAGAATTCACACGAACATAAAGGAGGATAATAAGTAAATAAATTAAAATGCAGAGTATAGTTTCACCCGTTCCTATTTACAAATTCTTTATCCAGTAATGTACGACAGTTTAAGGTTTTACCACATTTTCGTTCTAAAAATCATACATGTTGTTTTCAAATAGAACTGCATAAATCGTTTAATCGATTTGTGTTCATTTTGCTTTATTGATGTAGCTAGAAGCTATCAACGGCAAAAATCTGTTTTCAAAAAATTTCGGCCGTAGTATTTTTAAAACTATATTCTCAACGACTATTGTTAAAACTACATATTCCTTTAACATTTGGTACCCTAGACTACATCGAATATAGCATAACTAAATCCCTTCAGTAATGAAAGTACTTAGCTCAACCGTCACTTCAATGTTTCTCGGAGGGGCAAAACAGTTGAATTGTACTACACTAAGTAGTATTTCATTAAAAATGGCTCGATTATCTGCTTACTTATAGTATTATTGGGATTAAAAATAAGTGCAAACAATGACAATGTCTTAAACATATCAAGCAGTAATTAGGAATTCAAATGTACCCAAAATTATAAATGAAAAGTTCAAATAAAAGGTGACAGCACTGTTGCTATCAGTATAACTTTACGACTGCTTTTTATTCATCGCTTACTTACCGAAAAACATCGGTAATTACCGAAATTATAAGCATTTTAATTTTACCGGCACTTGTCGGTAACTCACAAAATTAGTTAGTAAATCGCACTACTGAACCGATTTCATTATACATTTGTTATAAAATAGTTGTTTGGTGGATAGAAGATACGGAATCGGGAGAATATATGGGAGCTATATCCAAATCTCAACCGATTCTCGTCAAAAGCAATAGCTAAGTCCTTTGGTCAAAATTGCGACCATCATAAATTTTAACCCGGATAGGATAATAAATGCGACAAAAGTGCATTATTTCGTTTCGTTTCCTTTTGCATGTTACATACGAATGCACAAATTGATAATACCCCTTAACACAGTGTGGTGTAGGGTATAACAAAAAATTCTAAAATCGACAAACTTTATCATAAGATTTTATAGTACGTGTATATATAACTGGATTTAACAAACCCACTGGGTTTCAAATGTCAATTCTTTTGGGTATACGTCAAATAAATCCTCATTAAGAAGGTTAACCCTGCAAAAGGCTATAATATAAACATGGCCTTATGGCCAGTTTCATTAATACGATACATATACAAATTCGTTCAAACTACTACCAAACTTTTTATACCCTCAGCCTTTAGGCTAAGGAGGGTATATACACTTTGATACGATGAAAATGTGCCTCATCGAAATAATGGTTTTAGACCCCAAGTATGTTTGGACGAAATGTGTTTCAGACAATTTGGAGTCGATCTAGCCATGTCCGTCCGTCTGTCTGTCTGTCCTGCTGGCTGGAGCGCACGATAACTCTCGAACGGATGAACCGATTCGGTTCAAATTTTGGCTTTCGTAATATTTTGCCCAAACTTAGTTTAAGTTCGAAGATGAGCTACATCGGTCCACTTCTTCCGGTACCTCCCCCACAAAAGTCCGAAAATGTTCGGAAAGTTTGTGCGCACGATAACTCTTGAAGGGAGTGGCCGATTTGGTCCATACTTTGTATAGCGTAAACTTTCTACCAGAGTAATATGAGGTTCCAATATGGTCTCAATAGGTCCACTCCTTCGGGTACCTCCCACACAAAATTTCAGAAAAGTTCAGTTTACGGCCATTTCTCGTATCGCTTTGATTTTTGTTTTAGCAACTTGTATTCACTGCCCTCCATACGACGGTACAAGTTTCATCAGGGGCAAGTCCATACTTCCTGAGAAAATAGCATGAAAGTTGCAAAAAACCCCTATGACACCGTGTGAGGTGGTTGGAGCGCAAGATAACTCTCGAACGGATCTGCCGATTCGGTCCAAATTATGGCCTTAATAATATTTTGTCCAAAGATAGTTTAAGTTTGAAGATAAGCCAGATCGGTCCACTCCTGCAGGTACCTCCTCCACAAAAGTTCAAAAATATTCGGAAAAATTGTTCGTACGGTAACTCTTGAAGGGAGTGGCCGAATTGGTCTACACTTTACACATCCTAATATATCTACTAGATATAGATCAGTTTCAAATATGGACTATATTTGTCCACTCCATCTGGTACCTCCCACACAAAATTTCGGAGTTCACTTTAAGACCTAATACCGAATCACTTTGATTTTTGTTGAATCAACTTGCTTTCGCTGCCTCAATTACGATGGTAAACGTTTTTTTAGGGGCAAATCCATACTTCTTGAGCAAACAGCCCGAAGAGTGTAAAAACCCCCTATTGCACCATATGTTGTGCCTGGAGATCCACTTCCATAACGGTCAATGTCGATCCATTCCTCTTAGTATCTCCTCCGCAAAACTTTTGATCTTTAATCCTAATCAAAATTTTTGTCGGTTCAAACACCCAAAATTTTTAAAACCCCCTAAATACAGACGTAGTTTGGGAAGAAATTGTTTCAATATACACAAGCTGAGGGTATATCTCTGTCGGCAAAGCCGACTGATACTTTTTTACTTGTTTTTTTTTTGAAAAATATGTAAAAATTTATGAGTCATCTTTGTTTTCAAAATATTTTGTTAATAGAAATCTACTATACTATAATCATTCAATAACTATTATTCAAAAACGCAGATTTTTTTCACTGAAAAGTAAATGTATTGCAATTTTTCTGCAGAGCAAACATGTATTTAGTTTCGTTGTAATTTTAAATATGTAATGGATATTTTACATGATATGTTTTTACATATGTGTTGAAACTTTGCATATACATTTTGTATGTATATATTTAGGGTTGGTCGACTTTTGTCATTCTTTTTCACATGAAAATTGAGGATGTCCGAAGAAAGTATTCTGCGAAAAATGTATACATTTGACTGTTTTAGTTATCTAAATGTTATACAAATTTTATTTGTATAACTTTTATCGTATCGGGACTTTCAGGAAAAGTTGGTTTTAATATAACATATACCTACTTTGGGTATCAATTACAGCTTGTAAACTCCTGGGATTTAAAATAATACAATTCGAAATGTCATATTTTATTGGTATTTGTGCCATTGATCTTTATTAAGTCTCTCATATTAGTGGGCTGTCTTATTCCCGACTTCTGTCTTCAGATGAACCCATAAATTTTCAATGGGGTTAATATTTGGATTTTGGACTTTAGTGTCGATGTCTTCGTTGTAGTTGTATAACAACCAAGTACTACGTAAATAAGATTTACGTCTGTCTGGACTGTCTTGTCTTGGTAGAGTTTATATTTTAATTTATAATTTTCAGTGTCCAAAAACCCAATTTTGACGTTGTCGATTAAATAATTTTTCAATGTTTCCTCCGAAATCCGTATTTTACCAAAGTCCTTGCTTTATATACAACCCCATGCCACAGAAAAACGGATTGTATAGACAAAGGACTGCTCTCACCAATTTTATTAACATTGAGTTTGTTGACAGAACAACTGAATTTAAAATACAATTGTAATCAGATTTTGTTCTAACAAAAACTGTATGGGGTTAGTTTTTGACGAAATCTAAATCCTCAGATAAATGTATAAATGAAAATCTTGCATTTTTTTAAATCGTCTTCGAAAAACTTTGAGTATTTTTGTTTGGGTCGGTTAACAGCATATAACATGATGCGGTGCTCTTGAACCAACATTAAATGAAAGGAGCTTACACCTGGGAATAAAAAAAAATCGCCTGAGCGCTTTTTATACCCTATACCACAATGTGGAAAAGGGTATAATAAGTTTGTTTTCCCAAAAATTCATGTAACGCCGCGAAATATTCGTCGTAGACCCCTCATGTGGTATACCAAACTTCATATCTCGACGAGATAAAGCGATTTAGCTATGTGTGTCCGTCCGTCCGTCCGTCCGTCTGTCCGTCCATTAAAAATTGTAATCAAGCTACAGGCCGCAATTATGGACCGATTGTCACGAAATTTAGTATGAAGGTCGGGGTTGTACCAGAATAGAACTGATTAGTTTTTGGCGATGATCGTGAAATATTAAAGGGATGAAATGGACCAAAAACAAAATTTTTGGTCGATTTTGTAGCCGCTCTGTAGGTCGCAATAATAGTTCGATCGCCGCGAAATTTTACACAAAAGTTAAGTTTATGATGGAGAAGGCGTGTGAAAAGCAACATGAATATCGGATAATATTTAGCGGGTTAAATGGACCAAAACTTTTGTGTGAAAATTGGTAAAATTTGTAATGTACAGGTTATATTTATCCATGGAGGAAAGATATTGCAAATCTATAGTGGTATAGGGTATCACATGGTCGGCCCTGTCCGACTATAGCCTGCTCTTACTTGTTGATGAATAATTGTTATGTAATACTTTTCTGCCTTTTTCACGTAACACACATACTCCAAAATCGTTTTCAATTACCAATCTTTTGTCTCTGGTTTGGGACCTATTACTGATTTCATTAATTACTTAGCCATTTCTTCAAATTACAGATTTTGAAATTAAAAATTGAATAGTTATGACTGTACATCTCCATATACGACAAATTCTTAATTGCAAATAAATCGAGGTAATATGCAGCATTTTATTGCACTTTCATTGATTTGCAAACATTTAGTTATTACCAAAAAGTCAAGTCCATACAGTTTTTAGTTGTTGTTATTTCTGGCCGATTTCTTAATTTATTCCCCTAATGTTGTCTTCAACAGCAACTCATTTGTTCAACAAACCCAACATTATTTATTGAAAGAATTTTTGTTTTAATTTTAAATTGAAAATCAAAATTTTTACAAATGCATCGTTTGCAATCATTTTTTCTAACTGGATTTTAACGAATGAAAATCTTTTGTGCGAAACCTGTTATGTGAAAACAAAATCAGGATCGGTTTGTCTTTGTCTTTCTATTATTTAGTGGTTTACGATAAAATATGTGTGATCGTTTACGGCATGGTACAATAATTCTTAGGTAGGCCACAGCTAACAGCTGATAACAATTTTTTTTTTGTTATGGCTTAATCTGTCAAAACCGTGTTGACATTCAGAGTTGATATTTATTATTGATCAAAAAATTCAACTCTGTTTTGTTTTCATTTCAACATTTCGTTCTTCTTCTTCTTTGTTTACTCATCCGTTATCATTCATCAAAACAATTTTGACGTTTTAAGCCCTAGCGACAGGGTTGTATTTTTTGGCGATTCTCATACCTGGCCTACCTATGAATTATTGTACCATGGTTTACGGTATCAAGAAATTATAGCATTGTTAATTTGACACATGTCTTGAAGAGGGCCAACTAAGTGAATAAGTACGTAATAATAATGAAAAATAAGGATTTTTGTTGTTGTTATTTTTTGTGGTTCCAGGACGAATTTTCTAAAACCCGGCCTTATCTCGCACATTTGCATCAACAGTGACCCACTGGTAAAATTTCAAGCTCCTAGCTTTAGCCGTTTTGGCTGGGCGTTGATGATGAGTCAGTCAGTCAGTCACTTATCACCAAGCTCATTTATATATATAGATGATTCATAGCATTTTATAAAACCTGTCGTAATATTGTGTTTTTGATTACGCGGAACATAAAATCCACATACATGACAGAACCAGTGTGACCAGATTTAAAAAAGTGTTGCAGCTAAATCAGCATTAAAACAATGCTAAAAAATGCTAAAATAATGCTAAATTTAAAAACGTTATTTTTTAATAAAATATACCCTCCACCATTGTATAGTGGGTATATTAAGTTTGTTTTTCCGTTTGTAGCGCATTGAAATAATTATTTGCGGCCCTATATTCATAACAAGAGTAAAATTCTTAGTAGATCTATGCATGTCCGTCCGTCTGTGGTAATCATTCTGGCATCCACAAAAATTGAGATAAGACACAGAATTTTTAGAAAGATCCGTCTTTTGTTTGCAGGCAGGTCAAGTTCGAAAATGGACTATATCATTACATATTTTGATACAGACCCTATAAAACGGTACCGGCCGATTTCAGGTATAATGCTGTTATTGGCTACATTTTCAGGCTGAACTGGCAATGATTTGGTATTTAAGGTTCCAAAAACATTCTCCACCAAAAGTTGTGGACACAGAGTCCACGTTTTGGATTATTTTTTTAGCTACATCTTTAGACCGATTTAGTTATAGATTGGTATTAAAAACCTATCTACCAAAAAATGCGGACATAGGTTCATGTTTTCGGAATAGCCCCATATACCGGAACCAACCGATTTCGGGTATCTTTTATGTTTTAGCTACATTTTCAGACCGAACTAGCCGTAACTTAGAATTTAGGGTTGTCAAAAAACGCCTCCATTAAAAATTGGGGACATAGGTCAAAGTTTTGGAATAGGCCCCATAAAAAGGTACCGACTGATTTAAATTATTTTTGGGTGTCATTTTGGTTCAAAGTAGTTAAGCACCATCTTCACATTAATCACAGTCACATGCACATTTTTGGGCACCATCGGATTTAGTTTTTTTTTACATTTTCGGGCAAACTTGGATTTAAAGTTCGCAGTAGGTAATAACTTCCCCATCGAACATTTAGTACATATTCCCATGTTGTGCTAGAGCCCCCATATAACGGTATCGCCCGATTTCAGGTAGTTTCAAGTTTTTAGAAGACTGAATTATTAGTATTTGGGGATGACAGTGGTCAAAAAACTTTTCCACCTAAAATAGTGACATTGGTACTTTCGTAACAAGAAGAAAAACTAACTATTCCATATCAGTTCTTCTCAATTCAACCAACATTTATCATATTTTTTATAAAAAACTACTAAAATATCTCTGATTTCGTGGATAGAATAATGCTAAATTAATATTGAAAAATGCTAAGAAAAATGCTAAATGCTAAATGGAAATTTTGCGGCTAAATACAAAAAAATAATGCTAAATTTAGCTGCGAAAATGCTAAAATGGCCACACTGGACAGAACTGATTGGGCACTCCATAATAAAGTTTACTCGCTTTTCCAATTATCCAAACTTATAATATAGTTTGTTATTTGCAGATAACAACGTATGACCTTATATAAAATGTTAATTTAATAAAATTATGGCGCTTAAAATTGCCTGCTTATAAAAGATAAAAAAGATAAAAAAATTTATCTTAAAGTAAAATATGTTTTTCTTTTCCGCTAAAAAATTTACTAAAAACATTGAAACTTCAGGAAGTGTTGAAGGACATTAACGTATATTCTTTTTTTTTTTTTTTGAAGAAAATTGCAGTATGTTTTCAAAGGATTTTTTATGATTTAATTTTTCAAGGAAATTTTTGATGTCCTTTATCCTGGAATGCAATAATTTATAATTATTATATAAAGCCTATACTCTCCTCTCTAATACGACACCAAAGCCAAGTATTTAAAATATTTTTTTGAAAAATGTTGATCTTTTAAAGGTCAAAACGATGAGAAAACGAAAAATTAAAAATTACGTTTTGTCCCATTTTGCCTATAGTTTCAAACGTATATAGCCCGGTTTAAGTGTAACAAAATTTTTTTTAAAATTGTCGGACGGTGTATCAGTTCAGATTTGGATATATCCACCATACATATCTTTCCCCGATTTTGCTATAACTCGGTCAATTTTAATTGAATAGCCTTCAAATTTGATATTCGATATTTTCTTAGGAGGAACACTTCCCTGGGATTTGATCGGATACGCCTAAGAAGCTCCAACCTTTAGAGCCATATTGATAAGTCACTTAATCATCACATATGCAACCACTGTATTTTATGATATAAATAAAATAATATTACTTGATAAGTAAGATAAATGATTGATAGAAAAAACTCTTTTACTTGTTAAATAAAACATATTTAAATACATGCAATAAACGTAAGATGTGTAAGAAAAGAAAACAACAATTTCATCATACTCTGTTGAATGTATGATTAGTTTGAGGAACACACATTGATGGGATCATCTCTCGGTGAAAAAGATGCCGTAATCGAGTACGAATTCGGAACAAAAAATCAGGGGCTTAAGTTTTTCCTTACTTAAATTGGAGATAATTGCTGCTACAAACCTCTACCATACATTGCCAACAGAACGTAACAGAATAAAATGCAACCGTGTTTTTTTAGTTAAATTTTTTTATTTATTTCATTTTTTGAACAATAATTATTTTTCAGTTTTTTGGTTTTTCGTTTTTAATCATTTATTATTCATTATTATAATTTCTTTTTTTGTTTTTGTTTGGTTTTGTATCATAATCATAATAATTCTCTATACAAATACATTCAATAACAACAATTTTTTTTTTATTTTTTTTTTCATTTTCGTTTTCAATTATCAGTTACTTATTTTACAAATACAATATTTATTCATTATTAAAGTAGGGGGGTTTTATGGGCTTTCTTAAGAATTGTTTTTGTTTTGTTCTTAGTATTAGGCTATATTAAATTTAGCTTAAATTATAAATTAAGATTAATCGATTTATTAATAGAATTCAGTGTGTTTGTTTGTCATTTTTGGAAAATTTGGGGAAAAATTTAGTTGTTTTGTTGTTGGAATTTTTAAGGACTTTGACGTGTGTGTGAGAAATATTGAATTATTCAAAATGTAATTGGTAGTTTTTTTCAGTAATTATTGTTTTTGCTTTTTTGAAAATTTGTTTTTTTCTGTAAAATAATAGGTTTGTCCTTTTACGTACTGAACTTTACTGAACATTGTTTCTTCAGTAATGTTTAGCAACATTTCAATTATACAATTGTCAAAACTTTACTGAAGAAAAAATGTTCAGTAAAGTTCAGTACGTAAAAAGACAAACAAAATATGTTTTGTTTATGGGGTTTTCCATTATATGTTTGTTAAGTTTTCTTTTTCATGTAATGTGTAAAATTTTATTTGGAAAACAATAGGTTTGTCCTTTTACGTACTGAACTTTACTGAACATTTGGTGTGTCTTTTTACTTACTAAATGTTGCTGAAACACTTTTTTCAGCAACTTTTCCATTGAACAACTGTCAATTTTAGAAACATTAGTAATAATTATTACAAATTATCGAGTACGCAGACACACTTATTGTTTCTTCAGTAATGTTTAGCAACATTTCAATTATACAATTGTCAAAACTTTACTGAAGAAAAAATGTTCAGTAAAGTTCAGTACGTAAAAAGACAAACCAAATGTGTTAGAATTTATTTATTTCATTGCAAAAAGAAAAGAGTTGGAAAAATATTTTTAGGTATTTTAAAATTAAAACATATTATTGATTTTTGTTTTCTAAAATTTTAAATCAATTTCATTCCTATGTTTCATAACGTTTATTTCCTTAATGCCCTTTTCTTTAAATTGGTTTTAGTAATGGGAACATAGGGGGAACATATTTTAGTTGTTTCTAAAAGTTAACTGCTGGATTGTTTTGTTTAATTTGTTTTTTTTTAATATTAAATAAATTTTTTTTTTTTTGACAATCTATTCCCATATGAATTTGTCAAAAAAAAATTAAAAATGCCAATTCTTGTTGGTTCTAGTACAAAGCAAAATGCGATTAATTACAATGACCAAATTGAAAATTAAATTGTAACAAAATTCCGTTTATAACCGAACTTAGAGTGGGCTTCCAAACATACCTATGGATCCATTACATTGTCTGCCTAATTTTTTAATGAAATGTTTCCATGTAATTTTTCATTGAAAATGTCCCGTAATTCCTGTACGTGCATTCATAAGGGCTCAGCAAAATATGAAAATGTATTGTGAAAGCATACTTTTAGGCTAACTTTAATTTCATTAATTACAATCAAATCAAAAAAGTAAACATTACGTAAGTAAAACAAATTAAGAGTCATTTATTCCATATGGTTTATCTATACCATTTCAATGAAGCAATACATACATACGTTTGGCAAATAGCCGAAAGCTAAAATATCTCATCTATATATCCACCCTAGATTTACAATAAAAGCTGGACGACCGTCTTGAAAGAGCGTATAGCGATTTAATAACATTTTTAAGCCAAAATTGAAAAGGAGAATATCTATGGGCGAACTGTCGTAAAACTTATGACCTCGGTACATAAGAATCATGGCTTTCTTAAATCATTTCTAATAAGATAATAAAGACAAATTCAAATGTGGTTCTGACATTTCTTTATTCCTTTACCACAAATGTCTTAAGCAAGAAAACCAGCGGCTTATGTACATCGGCCTTTAGTCTTCAGAGTGATACATACTGAAACGTCAAAAACATGTTAGCAGAACCAGATTAAAACACAGCGATATTAAAAGGGCCACATGGGTGTCAGGAGAGCAAGTCATAAGAATATCTGAAATTAGACAAAATTCCCAGTATAGGCGGCGGACGGTATTATCCACAAGCGTGATGAGCTTCACTGTTACTCTAGAAATCAACAGAAGCCATGGAACATTGTTACAGGATTAAGTAAATTGTGGGCAACGATTCAATCAGTCTCAAATAAGGGAGTGACAGTCGCAGACCCGAAGAGGTGCGATTGAGGTACTGTTACAAGATACGAGTACTATGGGCAATGTTGCAGATGTGATCCGAAACGCGAAATCATCCACAGCGTTGGGCGCAAACGAAATCTCAATTGTAAACTGGAAAGTTGGCAGGGTAGTCCCGCTATTGAAGCCAAGCAAGGTAGACATTTTTCTCCTATCATCAGTAGCACAACAGCATTAAACTTAATATCCACACGTAACTGTCGAGGACTAAATCTGAACAGGCTGTTAGAATGAACAGTCATAGTGGTTCTTGACCTATCGAAGGCCTTCGATACAGCCAACGATTCAGAAATAACGAATATAACACTAGTAGATTGAAACAGGGAGTGCTGTCAAGCGTGGTGATATCTCCAAAATGTTTAAATTTCACACCCTTCAGACGGCAAAGAGATCGTAATGTAGGCGATTTATTATTCTATCGCCGATAGCATACATACATACACGCGATAGGTTAAACACATATGTATTTACATAGCTGACTTAGTGCAGTTCTCCCATCTGTGAAATATGAAAATATCTGAAGCAAAATCTACTGTCGCACTGTTCACAACCTGGACGGCTGCAATGAGGCTCCCTTGAACATATTGGTCGTTGGCGTCCTGATTTCGACCATTAACTACTTTAAGATATTGGATATAACCTTCAATATCATGTTTAAGTTGTCCGCGTCATCCACAGCTATTTGCGACAAGATAAGAAGTAAGAACTATGTATTCAAATCGCTGGGTGACAATACTGTGTGTTATGAAATAAAAGTGTAAGAATATTAAAACCTGCCAGAATGTAGCCCTGAGGACTGCAACAGGCTGCCTCCTCATGACACGAGTGGATCATCTTCATGAAAAGACGAAGATTTTTACGATGCATAAGCAAACCAAGATGTTCCCCTCCCCGTAAAAAGGAAAGGATTCCCCCACCCATGCACTTCAGGAGTGATTTTCAGGCGAGAAGGCGAGAACTTCCAAATCAACGAGCCTATCAAGCAGGCTGGGATAGCATTCTCACTAATGCAGCTGCGCAGGCAGTACAAAGGTACAGTGTGAATCCCTTACTCGGGTAGTACCTCCCATCCATTGCAGCAGAAGAACGCTACCAAAGCAAACACGTGTGGTTTTAGCCCAATTAAGATCCGAACTATGCAGACGCCTCAATTCGTATTGTGTTTAATTGCCCAGCTGAACCCACTCAGCCAGGCCAGGTTGTAAAATTCTTCAATCTAGACTTAGAGGAACCAAACCCATATAACTGAAAATATATATGTACGAAAGAATCTATCTGCGTTGCAAAACAACAACAAAAATACCATTATAGATTCGAGGTGTAAAAACCGACTCAGGTCACTACCTTGTGGCAGCCAAAGTTTAACATCGGATAGCATCAATCACCAGATACAGCTGCATCATACTCGGAAACACTTCTTATTACTAACAGCGCTATGGCAAGGTACTGTCAACTTCATGAAAACTCAAGCGAACAAGTAAAAAGGTATCAGAGCTATACCGTCAGACAGACAGAGCTATACCCTCAGCCTCTGTATATTGAAACAATTTTTCACCAAAAACGTATGTATTTAGGGGGTTTTAAAATGTTGGGCGTTAGAACCGACAGAAATATTGATTAGGATTAAAGATCAAAAGTTTTGCGGAGGAGATACTAAAAAGTATGGATTTCCAGCCACTACATATGGTGACAACGGGGTTTTTACACCCTTCGGGCTGTTTGCTGAAGAAATATGGATTTGCCCCTGAAAAAACATTTACCATCGTAATTGAGGCAGTGAATGCAAGTTGCTTCAACAAAAATCAAAGTGATTCCATATCAGGTCTCAAAGTGAAATTATCCGAAATTTTGTGTGGGAGGTAGCGGATAGAGTGGACAAATATAGTCCGTATTTGAACCTTATCTATATCTGGTAGATATATTAGGATGTGTAAAGTATGGCCAATTCGGCCACTCCCTTCAAGAGTTACCGTACGATCAATTTTTCCGAACTTTTTGAACTTTTGTGGGAGAGGTACCTGAAGGAGTGGACCGATATGGCTTATCTCCGAACTTCAACTATGTTTGGACAAAATATTACTAAGACCAAATTTTGGATCGAATCTGCAGATCCGTTCAAGAGTTATCTTGGGCTCCATCCACCTCACACGGTGTCATAAAGGTTTTTTTTTTCAACTTTCAGGCTATTTTCTCAGGAAGTATGGACTTGCCCCAGATGAAACTGGTACCGTCGTATAGAGCACAGTGAGTAAAAGTTGCTTAAACAAAAAACAAAGCGATTCGAGAGATGACCCTAAACTGAAATTTTCCCAAATTTTGTGTGGGAGGTACCCGAAGGAGTGGACCAATTGAGTCCATATTGAAACCTTATCTAAGTCTGGTACACAGTTGACGATGTGCAAGGTATGGACCGAATCGGTTACTCCCTTCAGAGTTATCGTGCGCATAAATTTTCCGAACATTTTCGAACTTTCGTGGGGGAGGTACCGCTCCAGCCAGCCAGACAGACAAACGGACGGACATTGCTCAATCGACTCAAAATTGTCTGAAACACATTTCGTCCAAACATACTTGGGGTCTAAAACCATTATTTCGATGAGGCACATTTTGCCCGTATGAAAGAGGAGAATTTTGCCCACAGGAAAATCCGAATGCGAAGTCCGAAAATTCTACCAAATAATTAAAACTAAAATTGATTGCTTTGGTACAAACAACATACAGCAACATTATCAGGGGCCTAATTCTCGCATCCGTTATCGAGCGAGTTTTTGTTCGAAGACAAATTACGAACGATCGAAATTTTTTGATTCCCTTTTATCAAGGCCTATAGACGGTTGGCCATTCATAGTTCTATTAACAACTTTTGACAAGAAACATAATAGATTTTATACTATTGTGATTTGAATTTCTTTGTATATTAAATCACAATAATGTTTTTGACAACAATCATAACAATCAGGTGGGCTTAGTATCCAACTGTATAGACTGTCCCTTTTAATGTGGAAATTATTTAAAAAAGTTATCTATACATACGGTTATCGAATGGTGAAGCTTGTCATGGTCCATGAAAAAATATTCTTTAAAAAAATCCACGTGTTGTTATGGTCCATGAAAAAATATGGTAAACACAAAATATTCCGAACAAACAAGTTGCCGTGCGGCAAGTTGCTCGTAAAATGAAATGAAAATATGAAAATTGTATAAAATAATAGAAAATATGTAAAAATATAAAAATCGCATTCTGGTATTGGAAATATATTTTTAATTTTTAAGAAAGAGTCCCTTTTTGTCTAGTTATACCCTATACCACAATGTGGAAAAGGGTATAATAAGTTTGTTTTCCCAAAAATTCATGTAACGCCGCGAAATATTCGTCGTAGACCCCTCATGTGGTATACCAAACTTCATATCTCGACGAGATAAAGCGATTTAGCGATGTGTGTCCGTCCGTCCGTCCGTCCGTCTGTCCGTCCATTAAAAATTGTAATCAAGCTAGAGGCCGCAATTATGGACCGATTGTCACGAAATTTAGTATGGAGGTCGGGTTTGGACCAGAATAGAACTGATTAGTTTTTGGCGATGATCGTGAAATGTTAAAGGGATGAAATGGACCAAAAACAAAATTTTTGCTCGATTTTGTAGCCGCTCTGTAGGTCGCAATAATAGTCCGATCGGCGCGAAATTTTAAACGTAGTTTTGGTTTGAGATGAAGAAGTAGCGTGCAAGTCAACGGTATGATCGGATAATATTTAGCGGGTTAAATTGATCAAAACTTTTGTGTGAAAATTGGTAAAATTTCTAATGCACATCTTATAACAGCTAGCCCGGAAAGCTAGTGCACAGGGATAGTGGTATAGGGTATCACATGGTCGGCCCCGTCCGACTATAGTCTGTTCTTACTTGTTTTTTTACTCATTTTATTGGAAAAATTCATTAGTATGTGATTTTGAATAGTTTTATTGCAAAATGTTTCATTAAAGTTCGTTTTGTGCCATAAAAATAATCAATTCGACAGCAGTTTTGTGGCGGGCAAAAACTCGCAAGATTCCACTCGAAAGTGTATTCGACAACGGATGCCGTAATCCAAATACTGAAAATATCGATCGAAATAACTCGATCACGTAGGCGAGAATTAGGCCCCTGGAGACAGATACAGACATTGTGTCTTCGTAAGGCGACTTTGGAATAAAAAAATTGGAAATTTTTCGAAATTTTGTATGGAGCTATCCGAAGAAGTAGGCTGGTATTGTCCATTTTCGAACCTGATCTATGTCTTGTAGAAATATTATGACGTGCAAAGTATGGACCAAAGAGATTACTGCCGATATGGCCCATCTTCGAATTTGAACTAAGTTTGTACAAAATATTAGGAGGACCAAATTTTAGACTCAATCCTACATTTAATTGATATGATATATGAAACAAAATTATATATGCGGTATTAAATGATATATAATAAAGATTTTATCTAATCTTAGGTAAAAACTCATCAAAATATGTTACATGGATACGAGGTATTTAAAAAGTCATAACCCTAGTGTATTTACCGACTCTGTCGATCCCTAAACCAATTTCTGTCAAATTCTGATTTCAAGTTCAAATTCAAAACTCGGAAGAAGCGAGAACGGCGATGCCACAGAGCACACGAGGGTCACTAAAAAGCTTTCTGGCCTATCCAACACACAGTGTCTCCAGGCGTCATTTGACATTTTTTTGGAAAGTTTGACAGTTTTTGGCCTTAGTGCACTCAGGACAGTTTGACATACGACCATGTGTTGGGTTGTTTACAGCGGCTAGAAAATATCTTTGCGGTTATCAGCGGCAAGAAAATATCTTTGCAAAAAAAAAATGGAATTCAATAAAATTAACGGTTATATAATGGATAACATAGGTTAGAAATCTATCCGTAGTGTGAGCCACATAAAAAAGCAAGATATGCTTAAAAATAGGCCAAAAGCTAATAGTGCAAGTCCATATTTATATTAGGCAATTTTCCTTGCGGCAATTGTCAGTTTAATGGTAACCCTTTGCTTCTCAGCTAGAGTTGTGTAGTTCATGAACGAACCGGTTCCAAGGAACGATTCCGTGAAAAGAACGAACGGATCCGTATGCTGCACATTCGTTTATGTCGTTCATTTAGATCCCTGATGACAAAGACATTACTGCTTACAAAATTAGCAGCAGAACCATCATAATTAGTTTTACACGAAAAATCTACTTACACAAGCTGCGTTAGCGCAAGCATCACAAATTTGCACACACAAAACAATCCATGATTCAGTTAGCTCATATCGTTCAGTAGCTCATGTCGTTCAGTAGATCATAATGTTCATCTCGTTATGTTAGCTTCTCTGGTTCTTTTTGCTTCTTTCGTTCATATTCAAAATCACCACCACCATTTTTTGCACACAAACAAACTCACACAAGCTGCGTTAACGCAAGCATCACAAACTGACACACACACAAAACAATCAATGTAGAGAAGAGGAACCATTCAAAAGAAAATGATGGACTGAAAAAGTTTTATTGAATGAAAAAGAGCCAACGAACGAAGTGAAAGACCCGGATCTTTTGGGTGAACGGAATGAAAAAGATCGATCCGCTCAAAGAACGAGATTGCCCAACACTACTCTTAGCACCCTCTCTCACCTACAAACTGACAATTACCGCAAGGTAAATTGCCTAATGTAATAATGGACCCATTGTTTAGAAATATTTGTCCAAGTTCAAAAAAAAAACTTTAAAGTCTATCTGTTGTAAATATGTAAATAATTTTATTTTTTCCTAATTTAGAAAAAATATGTAGTGCTACTCAAAATCAACAAGACAATCCAGCAGTAGATTTTAGAAATTGAACTCAAAATACACTCGATATAACAATTTCGTTTGTTGTTTTTTTTTTTCTTCTTTCCTTTTATATATTATTTAAATAAATTATTAATTAAAGTTATAATTTTCAGGCATTTTCATGTTAACTATATTATATATTCAAATAAATTATAATAAATTTAATAAATAATACATGAAATTATCAAATAAAACTGTTTATAAAAAGATTTTGAAATCAAACTTAAGTACATAACCTTTAGCATTGATTTTGGTATCTCTGCTAATAAAATTTGATATTTTATACTAAAGTTTTAGTTTTGTTTTTTTTTTTTCTTTCATTTGGAATTTATCTACAATTACATGAAGTTATAAATATATTTGTTGTTAATCATTTTATATGTTTCTTTTTGTTATATAAAGATATTAGTTTTTTTTTTTTGGTTTCGTTTATTATTTTTTCATTGATTTATTTGTTTGAGTTCATCTTTTGTTTATGTTCACATTATTTCTAGAGTTTTTTTTTTTGTTTGTTTGTTGTTTTGTCTAAATTAGATAATTTTTTTGTTTATTTTCTTGATAAGTATTAAATTTAACTGATTTAATGGTTTTTTTTCTCTCATCATTCTATACAAATGTTCTAATAAAAATGTTATTTTCTTGGTTTTTTAGATGATCCGTTTTTGTAATTATTTTTTGGTTTGCTGACCTTATTAGTGTATATTTTTCGTCTTTTTTGAGGCGTCAATGCGCTATAACAATCATTTTTTGTTGGTTTAAATTTGTTTTTATTTGAATTTCATTAATTTGGATATTTATTTTTCCATTTCTTTTTCTGTTGTAATGCGTGTGTATGAGTTTTAAAAGTGTGGTAGTCTGTAGTTGTATTTCTAAGAGAAAATATTGACAAAATAATAGGCGGAAATTGTATCGGTGTTATTGTGTTGGTTAACGTGTGGGCTTTTCAATTTAGTGTTATTGTATTCTTTTCAATTTTTATCTTATTACTTTGTTTTCATTTTTTTTTTCTAAACTCTTATGTACTTTTTCCGTTAAAGTAATTCGTCAGTTTTTTGTATTTTTTTCTTTTTTAATTTAAAAGAATTTTGTCGTACCTTTTTTATTAAAAAATTTTGAAATAATATAATAATGATAATTCATATGGTATTTTTAATAAAAAACTAAGATAACGTGATTTATGTTTCATTGATTTTAACTGCCAGCAGTTAAAATAAACATATTTCTTTTGTAATAAAAATATGAAAAAAATTATGTTTATGCTGATAAGAAATAAAAATATATTAAATTAATATTTTCATGTTAACTGTTTAGAATGAAGGCATTGTAAATATTGCTATTGATTTATATAACTTTTTTATTATATATTCTTTTTTGTTTTATTCAAATGAAGTTTTAACTTATGTATTTGAAATGGAAATTAGATAAACTATTGTGGGCAGTATATTATTCAGTAACTGTGATCAAAATAAAAGTTACAATTTTTTTATGGAAAATGAATGTTTAATAATCTTTAAGGTATGCTATTTAAAGGCTTTACAATTTAATCATTGCAGAATACGGTTATTCATTTGTACTTTATATAAAGTAAATTATTTTACATCTTATTCCTAATGCCCGTCAGTTTGGTTTCAAAGTCAAATGATCGTTCCAAATATTCACGTGCACGTTGAATAAGAGTTTGAAAATACTGACTTCCAAAGTCAAAGTTTGAAAATACTAACCATTTTACCGAGTTTTCTTCGAATTTGGAACGAAACTCTGCTTAGTTTTCCGAAATTGGAACAAAATTGTGTGAAGTTGCCTACGAATTGGAAACGTTTTGTCAAAAATAAAAATGGAAGGAAAATTCGATTTTTTTCGAATTCGTAATAGAAAAAAATGGGAAATTCGGAGGGAATTTTCGATTTTCTGGAAAATTTCTGACAAAACTTTAAGGAACATTTGAACATTGCAGAAAAAAGGTTTTCGAAATTTGATCTGAATTTCGGAAAAATATCGATATTTAGGTCCAAAAGTCTGAAACTCTTCGGATGATTGATTCGATATTCTAAATAGCTTCGGAGGGAATTTTCGATTTTCTGGAAAAATTCTGACAAAACTTTAAAGAAACATTTGAACATTGCTGAAAAAAGGATTTCGAAATTTGATCCTAATATCGGAAAATTATCGATTGTTTGATCCAAAAGTCTGAAACTCTTCGGATGATTGATTCGATATTCTAAATAGCTTCGGAGCGAATTTTCGATTTTCTGGGAAATTTCTGACAAAACTTAAAAGAAACATTTGAACATTACAGAAAAAAGGTTTTTGAACTTTGATTAGAATTTCGGAAAATTATCGATTGTTTGATTCAAAAGTCTCTTTGATTTTTTCGAATTCGTAATAGAAAAAAATGGGAAATTCGGAGGGAATTTTCGATTTTCTGGGAAATTTCTGACAAAACTTAAAAGAAACATTTGAACATTACAGAAAAACGGTTTTTGAACTTTGATCCTAATATCGGAAAATTATCGATTGTTTGATCCAAAAGCCTCTTCGATTTCTTCGAATTCGTAACAGAAAAAAATGGGAAATTCGGAGGTGAATTTTCGATTTTCTGCAAAATTTCTGACAAAACTTTAAAGAAACATTTGAACATTGCTGAAAAAAGGATTTCGAAATTTGATCCGAATTTCGGAAAATTATCGATTGTTTGATCCAAAAGTCTGAAACTCTTCGGATGATTGATTCGATATTCTAAATAGCTTCATTCAAAATTCTAAATCTTTATCTGAAAATAAAAAATCGGGTGCTCAATCCGAAATACAGACCATTTTCGGAGGTTTGATCAAAACTTCTCAATAATTGAGGCGCTCAACGTCAAAACGGCCTAACCCACATGTCCAAAACAATCAAACTGACTGTAAATATTTAACCGGAACCGTTTGAAATTAATACTAAAAAACTCCATATTGTATTATTTTAGCAGGTAGTATAACCTGGTGTTATACAACGCAATATGGAGGTTTTTAGTATTTATTTCAAAAGGTTCCGGTTAGATATTTATAATCAGTTTGATTTTTTGGGCATGTTAATTAACTTCTTTATTAACTCCTTCATTTTTATTTCATTTACCCAAAATAGAATTAACAATATTTTTTAAAATCATCAAAAATATCAAAATGGTTCTACTTAAATTTTTAAACAAATATTATTTTACGTCTTTCATAAATTGATTCCAGAGATATTAATAAAAAAGAGAGTGTGTCGCATAGAAGGTAATTATGCAAAACCAATCTGGACTGATAAAAAATAATCATTTTTTTTTTAATTTTCCTAAAAGTATTTATTTATTCATCAATAGCTATCTTGTCCCCTTCAAAGTAATCCCCCTCAGATATAATACACTTATGCCAGCGTCTTGTCCAATCCTCGAAACATTTCTGAAACGTGATTTTTGATATAGCCAACAGCTCCAGTTTAGATTTTTCTTTCATCTCCATAATCGTAGAAATACGCTTTACAAGATATCGGTTTTGTTTTTGGCCAAAAGTCGTGCACAAGCATCGATGTTTGCTGGATTTCCACAATTCCGCGCACTTCTGACGAATTGCTTCGCGCAAACGGCCCACGGTATGAACTTGTGGCAGAAATTCATAATGCACAACGCCATTGCAGTCGAAAAAGACAGTGAGCAAAACCTTCATATTTGACCGAACTTGTCGTGTTGGTCTTGGCTCTTCTGGACATTACCACTGGGATGATTGAGTTTTGGTTTTAGTGTCATAGCCATACACCCGTGTTTCATCATTTATGACTTTTTTCAGGTAATCTAACGTAAAATAACTGCGATTTTTTGATCAGTCCTCGTATAAACTCGCCAGACATGATATTCTTCTGCTGAAAAAAGGATATGTTTAGAACTGTTCAGGTGAGATGATGTTCAATTTAAACACACTTTTATTTTGTCCGCTCCTGGGTTTGAACATGTGAGCTTCTGATTTGTTGCTAAACAAAGAGTTTTTAACAAAGGGTTTTTAACGCTTGCATTTACATTTCTCCTAACAAAAAATTGTATGCTGAAGGTAGGCATTAAACTCACACTCTGTGCTACCGTTAATCATTGCTTAATTATTTTAAATAAAAACAAGTAAAAAAGTATTAGTCGGTTTTGCTGACAGAGATATACCCTCAGCCTCTATATATTGAAACAATTTTTTCCAAAAAACGTATGTATGTATTTAGGGGTTTTTAAAAATTTTGGGAATTTGAACCGACAAAAATGTTCATTAGGATTAGAGATCAAAAGTTTTGCGGAGGAGATACTAAAAGGAATGGATCTACATTGACCATTATGGAAGTGGATCTCCAGCCACTACATATGGTGCCATATGGGGTTTTTTACACCCTTCGGGATGTTTGCTCAAGAAGTATGGACCTGCCCCTGAAAAAAAACGTTTACCATCGTAATTGAGACAGCGAATGCAAGTTGCTTCAAGTGATTCGATATCAGGTCTTAAAGTGAACTTATCCGAAATTTTGTGTGGGAGGTACCGGGTGGAGTGGACAAATATAGTACATATTTGAACCTGATCTATATCTAGTAGATATATTAGAATGTGTAAAGTATGGACCAATTGGGCCACACCCTTCAAGAGTTACCGTATGAACAAATTTTCCGAACATTTTTGAACTTTTGTGAGGGAGGTACCTGAAGGAGTGGACCGATGTGGCTTTTCTTCAAACTTAAACTATGTTTTGACAAAATATTACTAAGACCAAACTTTGGACCGAATCGGCAGATCCGTTCTAGAGTTATCTTGCGCTACAACCACCACACATGGTGTCATAGGGGTTTTTTTTTGCAAATTTCAGGCTATTTTCTCAGGAAGTATGGACTTGCCCCTAATGAAACATGTACCGTCGTATGGAGGGCAGTGAATGCAGTTGCTAAAACAAAAATCAGAGCGATTCGAGAGATGGCCCTAAACTGAACTTTTACGAAATTTTGTGTGGGAGGTACCTGAAGGAGTGGGCCGATTGAGTCTATATTGAAACATTATCTAAGTCTGGTACACACTTTACGATGGGCAAAGTATGGACCAAATCGGTTTCTCCCTTCAAGAGTTATCGTGCGCACAAATTTTCCGAACATTTTCGAACTTTTGTGGGGGAGGTACCGGAAGGAGTGGACCGATATAGCCCATCTTCGAACTTAAACTAAGTTTGGATAAAATATTACGAAAGCCAAAATTAGAACCGAATCGGTTCATCCGTTCGAGAGTTATCGTGCGCTCCAGCCAGACAGACAGACAGACGGACGGACGGACATTGCTCAATCGACTCCAAATTGTCTGAAACACATTTCGTCCAAACATACTTGGGGTCTAAAACCATTATTTCGATGAGGCACATTTTGCCCGTATGAAAGTATTTATACCCTCGTTAGCATAAATGCTGAGGGTATAAAAAATAGGGGCCACAATCATGTGCCAAAAGGTCGACAATGTACGGTGAAATACTGTAAAAGTTAATCGGAACTCTTTATGAAAGAAAAGATAGCATCATTCTCATTAACATGAGAATATTTGGTGCTTAAAGAGTTCAGGTTTTCACTAGAAAAATCATCATTTCAAAAACTGAAAAGCCAATTGATAATTCCCTTCGCCGGGATGAAATCATGATATTGGTAGCGATCAGTAATTTTTTTTTTAATTCTTCAACAAAACAAAACAAATAGAAAACTATTATTTTTTCGTTAAAATTGAGCGGGCCCCGAAAACTGCAAATCAAAAATCCAAAAGTAGCTCAAGTTTGAAACATCTATTAAAAAAATCTATTTTTAAAACATATATTTTTAAAAAATCATGAAATCCAGATACCTGAAATCGGGCTGTACCGATATTTGGGATTGCACCAAAACGTAGACAACCAGGAAAAAATCATTACAAAATAATGGGTTTTAAGATTACTTTTTGGTAGTCGTAACTACTTACAAAACTCCTGCTAACTTTTTGAATAACTTGTTATTCTATAACCACTAGAATAACTAGTTATTCTATGGCCACTGGAAGTTGAAAAATAAGTATGTTCTATTTTTAGAACAGTTGAGGTGGATTTGTTTTCAATTTCAATACACTTCATATTTTTATGTTATTTTGTTATAATTTTATTTTGCTCTCTGCCGGATTTGATCATGCAAACTTCTGATTTGTACCGGAATGTGTAGTGTGTTCCGCTACAAATCAGAACTGCTACTGTGCTACGCTTACGAACATTAAGGGTGCGTTGAACACACAACCCTAGGATTTGTAGTCGGACACAAATGCTCTGTGCCAACGAACTCATTACCAAGTAAGTAGTAGAGTAAGTAGTTTTACCTTGATACAATGCTTTGTAATGGGTTTCATAAGCGTTCCGAATTTTTTCTGGGGATGTTTTCTTGAGAAGTTTGGTTGACTAATTTGAACCCTAAATTCAAAATTACATCAAATTCAGACACACAATGTAGACAAAATATTAAAAACAACTGAAATCGTGCATTACCGTTATTTAGGGGCTATACAAAAACATAGACATGTGTCCAAAATTTTTAGTGGATAAGTCTTCTGACCAATTCGTTCTGAAAATTTAGCTCCATACTCTAATGGGGATCTACAGTTATATAGGGGCTCATCCAAAGCATGGTCCTATGTCCATAATTTTTGGTAGATCGATTGTTTGACAACTAGAAATCTCAAATGCAAAAGTATAGCTAATTCAAAATGCAGCTAAAAAAACGTCAAAATGGCAGAAATCGGATGGTACAGTTATATTGGGGCTATTCCAGAAGGTGGACCTATGTCCACATTTTTTGTTGCTGAAGTTTGTGGACCCTTCAAAATCGTAGATGCCAAATTCTAGCCAATTCGGTCTGGAAATGTAGCTAAAAACGTCAAAATAATTTTAATCGGGTTAAATGCAGGCCATTCCAAAACATGGACCTATGTCCATGATAGCTAAGTCTTCTGGCCACTGGGAAGGAACCCTAAATCACAAATAATAGCAAATTCGGTCTAAGAATATAGCTTAAAACGTCAAAATACCTGAAATCTGACTAAACCGTTATATGGGGGCTATACAAAAACATGGACTGATATATTGACCTGCCTGCAGACATAAGACGCATCTTTCCAAAATTTCAGGAGTAAAGAACGACATGCATAGATCAACTTTCGAATTTTATCATGATTATGAATATATCGCTTATTTACTCAAAGAGTGCCACATTTCAAAAAATCAAGATTCGAGAAATACGCGTTTTAAGTTGGCCATTGAAATTTTGACCAACTTAAAAAGATTAATACACAACAAATGAAATAACCACTTTGACCCTTTTTTATAAAGGGCTAGCCAAAAATCAGTGCAATATTCCTGTAAAAGCATGATTTGACTTTTTTTAGTGCTTAATAAACGCAAAAGAACTGTATTGTTAATTTATGCCAAACTCCTAGAAAATAAGATGCAACTCGTTAAATTTTAGAGATATCTACATGCAAATGTGACACAAGATAAAGTGGAAGTCGTAGAAAAATAGAAATTGCTAACTCAAAAAACGCATTTTTTTGAGTTATGCCACTCTTTGGGTGAATGGGTGATATGTACTTTATATGGTCTCAAATGATTATTTCAATGTAATAAACGGAAAAACAAACGTAAAACTATTTATAATATGGTGGAGGCTATAAGAAACAAAAATAATCACATTTTCATGCAAAATATTACAAATGCAAAAGTTTAACTTGGACCTTCAATTGCTCTGCGAATACTGAACTGATTTTTTTTTAATTTTTATTTATCGGAGAGCTTATTAGCTTTCGATCAAAAATACAATTATCAAAATATCCCTATCCGTTCAAAAGTTACAGAATATTACCCTGGAATGATTGGTTTCGTCTATGGCCATGCTTAGTCTCGAACAAATAGTCTCCATCAAATTTCGCTATAGGTCACCAAAGTAATAAAATATCTATTAACATTATGTATCATGAAAATATCAATATCAATTTTAACGAAAAAACACACACATATTTCCCACTTTTTTTATGAAAAATTTTCCTATCGTTTTTCGAGTCGTTCCATAAAAGTAACATGCAACTTAGCTCTAAATGAAAAGTGTCGAAGGAAGAAAATTTCCACACCAAATTTTATCATGAGCCTCAGAATAAACCGTATATCTAGGAATACCAGTTTTTAAGAAAATTACGTAACAAATGTATATATTATTGGATGAAATTATTTCTTTAAATTTTGGATTGCTAAATTCACATGATTCCATGTTGAGTCAAAATCTCCCAAAATCCTTCACTTTTTGAGGATATTGATAAAAGAAGTAATGTTTCAAATCAAATTTCGTTATGACAACATACAACATGTTTAGCAGCCCTTGTTTTTGATATATAATTTAAGGCCATATTTTAAGATTTTTATTCAGATTGTTATTATCGTTGACCACCAACAACATTTCATTGGTGTTTCTTCCACATGAATTCATCCAAAAGATATTGTGCACTCCAGTCAAACAGTTTTTTTAATACTGAATATATATTTGAAAAATATAGAAAACCCAGATAAAAGTTTTAGTACCAAGAAATAAGACTTTCACCACCTAGCAATGAAATTTGTAGCCCAAATGAACAACAATCCCTTTTCAATAGTCAACTATAACCTCGATGTGTTAAAATTGCCACGAAGAAAGTGTTAAACGTTGGTTGTTGTTTTTTTGTTCAATTTTAATAACATTTATTTCGATTACAGTTTTTTTTCTCAACATATGACAATAGGGAACTCTAGTTTTTTTCTTTGTATTTAATTATTTTATAATCTAGTTTTTAAACAATTAAACAATTAATTATATGTACTTTTACAAAAAAAGAAATAAACCAAATATGTATGTTAACTTAAAAATTAGCAACAGTTTTTTTTTCATTTATAATTACACAATCGTTTGGGTGAATTTTTTTGTGTGTGAATTTTGTTTTTTTGTTCTTATTTATTTAAATTTTGTTTCTTTTGTAATTTTTTGTTTCTAGTGACAGTTTAGAAAATTGTACAAGATTCTTAATAAGATTATATATTGTAAGATTTTTGGAAGTGAGGAGGGAAGGGGGGAGTTTGGTTTTATTTTTTAATAGTTTGTTTTTTTGGTTTGTAGTTTTGTCTTCAATGTTATTAACAAGATTCTTCTATAATAATTTTATTTTGGTTTAAAGTGGTTAGGGAAGGGGGGCGATTTCAATTGAGAGTTTTATTTGTTTTGTTTTCCTGGTTGTTTTATATCAAAAAAATATATAAACTATTATTTATCGTTATTTTTTATCCATTTTACCATTGTAATGGTTTGTTATCCTTTCATAATTTAACACTATTTCTTTTTTTAAGTTTTCTTTTGTTTATTTATTTTTAAATAATTCTTTTTAGTTCTTTTTTTGTGGTTTTGGTTTTCTTTCTTAAAGAATCTTAAATAATGTTAAGTTTGTTGTTTTCTTTTCATTCATTTAAGATTACTGTGCGCTTTATTTTGTTTCCAAAAAAAGAAGGAAAACAAAAATGTATATAAAATAAAATATATATTTAAATAGAAAAAATTACGTAAATATCTGAAAAAAAATTGAATACATAATAGTAATTTATGTTGAAATGCAAAAATTATATTTTTGTATTTAAAAGACACAGTGCTACAACATTGGCGTACATTTAAACTGCTAAAACCTTAAATGAAGGAACATGAAATGTACAAGGCCGATGTTTTCGCTTTACCTAATTACCTAAATATGCTTTGGATGCTTAAAAATCCCGCCTCTTCATTTACCCCGGTAGATTAAAACTAAGAACATTAAAGTCCTTGTCCGGCTCGATGCCAACAATGAGCATATGACCTCTGTTCCGGTCTTGGAATTTCATCGTTCGGGTCAACGTACGGGGTCAACTCTTATCCAGCGTACTGTAGGGAACGTATAAATTAAACAATTGGGTCATATCAGTACTTTTATTATACATGGTCTATCAACCCTTAAAACAAATTCCAAGACGAATTCTAAAAAATACTCAAGACAAGCAGTTTGGACTGCGTTCCATAGAATTATAGGTTCAAAGGTATCGCATTTTCATATCTCCGCAAATCACAGCCCAGGATTTATATTAGCCTAATCTAATCTTCCCGTGGTGTCATTTGGGGAGCTGCCTTTAACACGAACGATAAAATCTTGGATTGGACTAGTAACCCACCCTACAATGAAAAAAATTCAACGAATAAGAAGAAAAACTATACCCTCTAAAATTGTCGACCCGCCACAAACGTTTTAAGGACCACGATCTGCGAATCTGCACGTGGAATGTTCGGACTCTTTACAGTGGGTGCAGTTTGCACACTGGCGGATGTACTTGGTAAGTACAAAGCTAATATTATTGCCTTACAGGATGTTCGATGGAATCCGGCAGACGTGATCACACTCCAGCCTTACTCCGGTTGATAGGAGAATTGCCACAATCCCTATAAGAACATAGTTCTTTCACATTGGTCTCATATACCCTCATGCCCCGACCGAAGAGAAAGACGAACACACTAATGATATATTCTACGCCCTGGCCATGACAGCATTACATGGAAGAAACTCTTCTATTGTGTTAGATCGATTCGAGGAGCGAACAGTGATTCGGGCCATTTCTTCTTGTAGCAGACGAGGTACGCACTCGTCTTAATGGTACGGCAAAAAGTGCAATCTAACGCAGGGCGGATGTCAAGAAGCTGCATACATAACGGATAGCACAAACCTACTCCGTGCTGACAGCACTCCTTGACCACATAATGTGGAAGGGCAGTGGCAAAGAATAGCCTATTCTCTTCAAACTACCACAAAATATATACCTGGGTATTAGCAACTACCACCTAAAAATCCATGATACAGTCAGGAGTGTCGCAAGGCTACTGAAGAGAAAAAAACGGCATATAGAGAAACCCTGATGTAAGTGTGAACGCGAAACGCCAATGAATAATATCAGAAGAAGTGGAGAGAAAAAGTTATTTTCAAAAGAAAAAAGAGCAAGAAAATAAGAGTTCGGGAGAAACTCGAGATGTTCAGCAGTCAGAAAGAAGTCGGAAAAACGCTAGATTGAAGGGTTTGGTGCTGGCACTTTTTCCTACACAGATGATGAAGGGAACCTGCTGGGTGATACAGATAGCGTACTGAGGATCTGAGCCTTTTGGTATCGACTATGGGCGGCGATGAAGATACCCCAGAACCAATCCAAAAAGACTGCATTGAGTGTTTGCCTCAAAGCAGAAATGAGGTCAAGACAGCAATTAAACGTATGAAGAACAATAAGGCAGCAGGAACTGATGATTTGCCTACCGAACTGTTAATTGGAGGAAAGCATAGCCATAGATTGGAATTGGAATTGGATTGCTATGTCCCGTGCACAAGAAAGGAGACAATACGATTTTTGCCAACTACAAAGGCATAAGCCTGCATATAAAGTGCTGTCGGGCGTATTATATGAACGGCTAAAATCTAGTTTCTATAAATGATCGGGTCATATCAATGCGGTTTTAGACCTGGGAAATCTATGCATAAGCCTGCATATAAAGTGCTGTCGGGCGTATTATGTGAACGGCTAAAATCTAGTTTCTATAAATGATCGGGTCATATCAATGCGGTTTTAGACCTGGGAAATCTACAGTAGATCAATTCTTCAACCTACGCCAAATCCTAGAGAAGACCCAAGATCGATACATACAACATATTTGTCGATTATAAAGCCACCTTCGGGAGCCATGCCTGAGGTTGCCATTCCCGAAAAATTAACAATATTACGCAGAGTAACATTAACATACACTAGATCAGCAGTTAAAATAGGAAAGAACCTCTCCGACACTTTCAGTACCAAATGGGGATTTAAACTAGAAATGAACCTCTGCCAGACTTCCAATACCAAACGGGGGTTCAGACAAGGTGACAGTCTACCGTGTGACATATTTAACATCTTACTGTAAAAAAAAATGTCATTCGAAATGTAAATGTGTACTCACCGAAGAATATATGTTAGAAATATGTTTGGATCGAAATAAATATATCTTTGGGACTGGTTGCAAGCAACTATATGTTTGAATCCAAACATATTACATTTTGCATCCAAACAAATATATGCTTGCAACATTTTGTAAAATATATCTCAATTTTATTTCTTTGGGTACCAACACATTTTTTATGGGTTGAGAGAGAATTTTTCTCAAAGAGCGTAACAACAGGGCTCTCGCTTATTTTATAATAAAGAACTGCGTGTATGGTGCAATAGAAGACGCAGAAACGACAACGGGAGGTTGAAAAAGTTTGTTTTTGTTTTGGTGGTGTGAATGCGGCCAATCTCCTGTGTTTCGTTTTGTTGTTGTTGTTTGCGATTTATTCTTCCGCAAGCACGCATTTTTTCTGTAACTCATAGGAAACCAGCCCAGCAAGCGAAGAGAAAAAGAAAAAAATATGAATTATTTTTGTTCTTTTTTTTCGAGAAAGGCAGAGAACATTTTTTCTTCAGTTTCTTCAATCAGTGCTTTGTGTGTTTCTTAAACTAATTGTGTTTCTTTGTAAATTAAATGCCCAATACATTTTATAATTGAAAATGTTATAATTGAATCAAAAATGCGAATGGAAATAATTTATTGGACAAGGAAGTAATCGCGTTTAATGTTGGTAATAACATTAATACATTTTTCATATACGAGGAGAACTAAAAAAGTTTGCGGTCTAGGCAGCACGTAATATTGCCAGACGCCATTTGACATTGACATTTTTTTTGGAAAGTTTGACAGTTTTTAGCCTTAACTTATTTAGTACAGTTTGGCATATAATCATGTGTTACTTACAGTGACTTGATCCAGACACCTCCAAAACATGGTTTTTGAACGCTTCAACAGCATCTGCTGGCGACGAAAATCGTTGACCACGCATTTTTTCTTGATATTCGGCAATCAAATGAAGTCATTGGGTGCCAAGGCAGGGCTGTACGACGGAGACCCATCAATTCCACTTTTTGTTTGGTCAAAAAGGCGCAGCTTTGAATTGCTGTTTGAGAGCTCGCATTGTCAAGATGATTCGTCTTCTCTTATTCTTTTTTCGAATTTCTCCGGAGTCTTCAGGCAAACAAATTGTTGTGTACCACTCAGAATTAACCGTCCTACGTTGCTCAAACCGTATAGTCGACACACCGTCAGCTTTGCAGAAGAAACAGGCGACCATTTGCTTCGAAGTGCTTCTGCCATGAACAACGTTCGTTGGATTTGGGTCGCCTTCGAAGACCCCATGGTCGATTGCTGTTTTGTTTTGGGATCATACGCATAGATCCAAGATTCGTCGTCTGTGACGATCTTACAAACGTCGTTTGAAGCACCGTGTCATCTTTATTCACAATTTCTTTGCGCCAACCACAAGAGCCTTTTTTGAGCAATTTTCAAATTGTGCTGGATCTTACGAGAAAGCCCCTTTGTTACGGCCAGGTATTCATGCAATATCATATGTTAGTTGGTGGAAGAAATGCCCAAGTATGCCTCCATCTCACGGTATAGAACATGGCGATCTTGCATTATCCGTTCACGCAGAGCTTAATTTTTTTCTGGCACAACGGCCGTTTTTAAGCTTCCCTCACGACATTCGCTTTTTAAGGAGTGTGGGCCACGATTGAATTCATTAAACCAGTTGTTCCTTTGTCGGCATACAAATATGTAATTTGATCGATGCAATCTTTCCGTGATTAACAACGTCGAAAATTGTGAATGATTGGGCAAAATTGTTCGCAAGTAAATTCAATTTGTTCAAAGTAATTTTTCAAGTCACTGTAAACAACACAACACATGATCGTATGTCAAACTGTCCTGAGTACGTTTAGAGTAAAAATTGTCATAATTTCCAGATACCGATTTTACGTTGATGATATCAATTTTGAGGTTATCAACAAATTTTCAACGGTGGCAAAATACCCCTCAGTAATGTTGGCGACTTTTCCTGAGTATTTAAGCCAAGAAAAACTTCTCTACAACCCAGCAAAATTTGAAGGAAGGGGTTCCAGACGATGACGTGATTTCATGGCATCTTTTGCATTGGTCCAAACGAAGTCATGAAAGATCCGATCTTTTCATTAGCATTTAAACATATGCAAAGGAAGTCGTGAAAGATCCGATCTTTTCACCAGCATTTGAACCCGTGCAAAGGAAGTCCTGAAAGATCGGATCTTTTCATCAGCACATGAACCCATTCCATGGATCCAATAGAAATGAATTTTGTGTTTTTTTTTCTAAATATATATGAGATTAACTATTTGCAATAGGCTTGATGTTGTCGGAGACTCGAAATCAAAACCAACGTTGTTAAAACTCTCGTTTTAATGATAATGTCATTGTAAAGGATTGGTGAAAATGACATGACAAAGCATTGGTGAAAATTACATGCCAAAGCATTGGTAAAAATGGCATGTCAAAGCATTGGTGTAAATGACATGCTTTGGATCCAAAAATGAATAGCATCTTTTGGGGTCCACGCTCATATAAAATTCATCGATGAAGATGCTAAAAAGATGACATGCCAGATCACATGCACACATGACTGAATGGCATCTTTGGCATCGAACATTTTGCTGGGTAGTGGTGCCTTAAGACACGCCGTTCGGACTCGGCAATAAAAAGTAGGTCCCATATCATTGAGCCAATATGAATCGGGGTGCACTCATTGATATGAGAGAAGTCTCCCTCGTCCCTTCAGGGATGTTTGTGGAACAATTATATTATTATTCCGCTTTTCTTTCATTAAAGTATATTATGTATTTCATATATTTAGAATTTTGTATGTACCTATGCGTCTGTTGTTGCTTTTGTGTTTGGTATTTCTATGTATTTCAATAAAAGAGACAACCACCACCATTGTGGTTTAATATTGTATTTATATTTCACCCAAACAAATATTTGTTTACACCCAAACATAAATTTGTTTCTACCCAAACATATATTTGTTTGTACCCAAACTGTTGCAACCATATATGTATATGTTTGCTGCAAAATATGTTTGGGTCATATGTTAGAGAAGCCTTTTTTCCTACGTGCGCGACGTCCAGTAGACTCGGATCAACTCTGTAAAATTACAAATTTGAAGTAGTTAATGACTTTATTTACCACGGCATCGCCATAAATAAAACAAACAACATCAGTTTCGAAATAAAGAGAATAGTAATATTGGCCAACAGATGCTACTTTGGTTTAAGAAAACATTTTAAGGCAAAACACCTCTCGACAAACAAAAATTATACTGATACTACCCATACTTATCTACGAATCCGAAGCATGGGTACTTGCGAAAGCAGATAAGGCAGATATTGGTGTTTTTGGAAGAAAAATCTATTTTCGATTAATGGACTAATCTCTGTATATATCGGGTTGTGGCTTTGTAGGAATTACGATTTTTACGAAACTTCGATCCATATGTATATTTTGGCATACTTCCATAAATGTAAATTACGAACAGTATTAATGGAAAATTATTTAACATACTCATGGTACTTTAGTTGCAGCACAGTGTAATTTAATGGAAATGTAAATGATATTTTTCTTAAAAAAATAAAATAAAAAATAATAACAATATAAGTAAATAATAATTTTACTGCTTTATTGGAAAATAATTTGTGTTATTTTCTTGGGGATGTTTTCTATTTGTTGTTGTTGATTTCATTTTTTGTTTAGGTATGACACAATTTGTAATTTATTTGTTTTTAACAGTTTGTTTGGTTGTAATTTTTTTGTGTTAATTTTTATTTGTTAACAGACATTTTACTGTTAAACAAATGTCATTTTGTTTTACAATCTAACCTATGAAATGATAGGTACATTTTTTTTATTAAATATTATTTTTTTTTTTGTCTTTTTCTTATTTGTTGGGTTTATTTTCTTTTATTTAATATTTAATAATATTTGGCAGTTTTTTGGTTTTTATAAATGAACTTTCGTTTTTGTTTTGGTTTGTTTGTTGGTTTTTTTTTTGTTTGTAATGAATTATTTCTGTGTTTTTTCTTCTGTATCTGTAATAAAATATTTTACTTTTTAGTTATGTAGTAAATGGATTTTGTTTGTTTTCTTTTTTGTTATTTTATTTTACAATTGAAATTGTGGTGGATGAATTGAAGAGAGTGGCGGGTAAATTTCTTTATGTATTTTATTAATATTCTTTTTTGTTCATTTGGTGTATAACATAAAAACATAAAATATTTTTGATAAAAATTTTGGTGGTACAAAATGTAGATATTTCCGTTGGTATAAGTTATAGTTTTGTAATAGAAATTATTAATAAGAAGTGTATAAATTTGTATTTTATGGAATAATAAGTTATAGTGTTGCAAAAAAACTATAAAAAAATATTTATGTGCGATTAATATTCCAATCAGTTTGAGACATTATTGTTTAAAATTGCGAATTGAAGACATGTAGCACTTCACAACGGCAACTAAGAAGCTTGCAAAAATAATATAATCCAAAAACAGCAAGGAATTACAACTCTCACCCCCACGGAAGCTCCGCAGAGGATCAGTTCTCCTGAAGCGTAGAATCCGTGAAGCTGCCGAAAAACAAAAAGCTACGAGCCTTGTAATAATTTGAGCAATTTGCACAAAAACCACACAAACGTGACTATACTATTCTCTGCGAAAATCCTTTAAAGAAGAAAGGGCGACTCATCACATATCAATGAGCCTAGCTTTATTCTATATTTATCTTAATGATAATAAGAAGAGGTCCTTTTTATAGCATCGATATTTATTTATTTCAGTCTATGGTAAATAAAAAATACCGATAAGACCGATAAAAGACCGTTCATGGTTTTTCTTATTTGCCCATAAAGACTTTATTTTGGTTACTTATATAAAATTACTCTGTATCCGCAAAGTCTGCCGTCTTGTCGTTTTTATAATTCCTTTAGACTAATGCAAATTCGGGTTTATTATTTCCTTCAGCTTAGCTATAAAACCTCCTTCTGACAAATCGCCAGCCTGATTGCATTTAACTCCTGTTCGGGGTCTAAAGGACGACTTTGATGAACAGAGCTCAAAAGTATTGCGGGGTAGGTACCTGAAAAAGTGGACCGGCATAGTTCATTTCGGAAGTAATCTTATTTTGGGATTAATTTCTTTCGCTAGATATCGCGCCTACCAATCATTTCAGTTTGTCACTGTATAATTTAGAGCTTTGTCTGGAAGCACGGACTTGCCAACGAAAAAAAAAAACACAATATCGCTGTAAGGAGTACTTTCTGTAAAAATTTCCAAAGTATCCTTGAACAGACCTTTAACTGTACTTAAACAAAAATGTTGAACTTTTGAGAACGAGGTACCCTAAAGAGTGGAGCAATGTGGTCCATTTTCTAACTTAAAATAAGTTTGGAAAAAATTTTACGAGATCCAAAGGTTGGAACAAATCGGTGGCTTGCTTCCTTTAAAAGATATCTCCCTTACCATTTAGCGAATATTTTTGAACTTTTGGTAGGTTAGATACCGGAAGGAGTGAACCGCTAAGCACTTCAAACTTTCCCCTATCTTTATCTAAGTTTTGCAGAAGTATTACGATATGGACCAACGCAGTGACAAGTTCGAAAATTATTGCGCGTACCAGGCACTTCTCATGGTGACCACAAGGGGTTTTTACAGCTACTGGGCCATTTTCTAAAGAGGCCCTAAAAAATTTGTACCGTCATAAGAGGGCCTAGAGAACAACATGTTGCAAAATAGAAAAAAATTAAATTGTGTATGGTAGGTGTGGTAGTCGCTAAGCTCTACCGATAGCAACAGGGATGTCAACTTTTATTTAAAGTTTCCTTTTTAATGTTGCATTGTCGCTTACCTAAAACAAAAGAGTTACAGAACGGCACTACTGATCTACCTCTGTTAGAAATATTACAATGTGCAAAGTATTCACATTTTAGCAAAAAATTTTGAACTTTAGTGTGGGAGGCACCCAAGCGAGGGGACAGGTATAACCCATCTCCGAACTTAATTTAAGTTTGGACAAAATATTATGAGACCCAAATTTTGAACCGAATCGGTCGATCCCTTCGAGAGTTATCGTGCGCTCCAGTCGGACTGACATTGCTGCATCGAGTCCAAGCTATCTGAAACGTATTTCTGCCAAACACAGTTGGGGCCTAACATGAATGTGCATATACCTCTTTAACCTAAACGCTGAGGGTTTAAAAAACAGCATCTCTAGTCGTCTGTAAGTAATTTCCATGTTTCTTTCAGAACTTGACCTTATAACCCTTTTGATTTCGTAGGGACTTCGTTCCAGGAAACTTATTTGTCTGTAACAATTCCCTTTAAAACGACTTCCATCAAGATGTATATAAAAGTTCCCTTTTGTTAGGCAATTTAGTATTTACAGCCTCCTGGCAGTCCATAAATACTCAGACCGTCTTTAATCTTCTATGACCCACTATTCAGAAGTTATATGCGAGTCTATAAAGACTCACTTTTGCTTCTTTTAAATACCCAGGTAATTTAACGATCACAAACGTCAAAAGAATCTGTCTCATTCGTCTAGAAAGAACAATTATTTGATCCTCTCTAAGACTCACATTAGGTCGCATATAAAGACTCCTTTCCATTACTTCAGAATGACTCCCTTTTTGTCTTCAGACTTCAATCTTCCATCACGTCGGTTTCCATGTGATAGTATATAAAGATTGTCGTTCGGTAGGTCGTTTATTTTTAGTACCAACTAGCCGTCTATTGATATTCCTGTTATCTTTAAAGACTCTTCTCTTTTCGCTTCTATTCAGCATTCATCTACAAAGACTCATTTTTTATCTACTCGTCTCCCATCACGGCCAGAAAGACTACCTTTAATTCCCCGTTAATCCTCTTAAAGACTCAGATGAGGTAGAATTATAGAGAAGACATGAGTTTGTCTATAAAGGCTACCGTCAGGTCGTATAAAAATTCTAACATCTGGTTGTCTATGAAGACTACTTTATATTCGACAAAAAGACTTTCGGGTATGTTCTGTGACACACTTTACCTCTTCACGTCTCAAGCATTTTGTTTACGCCATTTACTTCTATTTGCGAACTTTTAGGGCAAAAATTCATTAGGGTTTTCAAAAATAAGACAAAGAAGAACACTCGACATATAAGCGTAAATGGGGTGTACAAAATGCTTGAGGCGTGAAGTGAGATGTGAAGTGTGTCACAGAACATACTCGTTTATTTTATCACATACAAAGACTCTTTCTGGCCATCTATAAGACTCCTTGTATAATCATCTAAAAATAATATGTTCTGAACTTCTATAAAAACTACTTTCTAACTACCGTATATAGGGAATGACTTCATTCTTCTAGATAGGCTTCCATCTGTTCTCTAAAGACTCTAGTGGCCTAAGTAGACTCTTATATGGTCGTCGTTTGTCTTTCTAATCGTATAGAGAGCCTAATTTCTGGACAGAAAAAATTACTGCCTTCTGGTTATTTAAGAGGCATCCATTTTAATACATAGTCCATTAGTCTGCCTTCAAGCCGTCTATAAGAGGTGTGATTATGATTATTTTTTGATAGTCTATAAACACTTTCTTTTGGATGTCAACTTATAACCGATTATGGCCATCATTAACTTTCTCCCTTAGGGCCCGTAAAAAGGGAGGAAGTCTGGGGCTCCAAGAAGACTACTTTAAGACTGACTTTTTGATGGCCTTTAAAGTTTATCGCCTGGCCATCTATAAAAATTCTTTTTATGTCCCTCAAAACTCTCTGGTAGTGAGCGTCCTAAATACTCCTTTCGGTTACCTTAAAAGACCCCCTTCTAGCACTATATTGTTTGTGCACACTCTTTAAGGCCCTAGACCACTGCCGACCAAGAGGAGGGCACACAAAATAGGCAACGTTTGACAGCCGAAAAACTTCGTAACCTCAACAATACCAAAGAACGGCATGGCTCTGGAGCAGCCAAGATCACCCATATACGTTAACCTGACTGCAATAACATATGTTCTCTTTATTCTCATCTGTCATGGTTTAGCAAAGGAAAGGCTCGCTTAGAGAGACTAATTCACAAAATATTTAGAGCACCACCGCTCTAGAGCAGACACGGGCTTCTTTGCAAAGACAGTATAGAGAGGTCGCGAGACGGGCTTCTTTGCAAAGGCAGTGCAAGATTCTGCAGCCCTTTACTCGCGAGCAAGCAAAGAGAGCTTCTCTCTCCACTCACTAATTGAAAAAACCATGCACTATAGTGTTGTTATAACAACAGTGTTTGCTCAAATTGTTGTTGTTGTGTGCCTATTGCTGGTATAGTGAGTGTGCTCTAGAGCAGCGTCGCCCAAGATATTTCCATCAATGATTTAGTACAGAGTGAGGCAGAGAACTTTTTTGGGTCTCTCTTGTGCTCTCAATGAGCGTAAATTTGTTGTTGTTCACAACGTGTTAGCATCTACACAGGCTGTGAGCGATAACAAATTTACGCTCACTTAGAGCACATGGGCTCTCTTGTGAGTCACAATGCCTCCTCCTGATTTAGTATGTATGTATGTATGGGTGAGGGACCAAAAACAACATGATGTTTATAGTTTGTTTTTATTCAAGTACACTGTATGTGAGAGAGAGAAGCAAATGCAAAAACAACTCAGTGTGCGCCCTGACTATACTGTCTTTGCAAAGAATCGCTTCTCTGCTCTAGAGTCTAGACCGCCGGTGCTCAAAATATATTGTGCATTAGTCTCTCTGAGCGAGTCTTTCCTTTGCTAAACCACGACAGATGAGAATAAAGAGAACATATGTTGTTGTTGTAGTCACGATAACGTATATAGGTGATCTTGGCTGGTCTAGACCAGAGCTCACCAACAACTACAAATGCAACCGCTCCGATTGTGTCCCTGCCAGCATTTTCTATCGAACATTACCCGATGTAGTCGCTACCAAGCGATAGAAACACTCGCCTGCGAGCTCGCATTCTTTTCGATGAAGTCTAACCGTGCGGGAAGAAATGAACCACGGCCAAGATACTACTTGTGAAAGTCGATAATTTTTTTTATTGTAATTACTTTTCCAGCGTACATATGTTTTCAAAGAACTATTCTTAGTTGAAATTGTCGTCTACGTTAATTTTGTCACTTTAAAAATGTTATGTTACGAGTGCAAAGCGAACATGCTAACCACTGCACCACCGTTGCATATGAACATCAGATTGATAAATGCCTTATATTAGTTCAAGGCTGCTAAATGAATCTAAACAATCGAAAGTGTCTGCGTAGGCGGTAGAAAGTGTCTGCCCACGCGATAATCGTACGCCGTAAAGTGTCTGCATAGGCGATAAAAAGTGTCTGCACACGCGATAGTCGTACGCCGTAAGGATTGTTTGTGTAAACAATCAATAATCGCATTTCCATCTTTTTCGCTGACTCTATGTACTTATTGAGTTATTGTAAAATTCTAAAGTGTCGTTCTTTTACAAAAAATGAGAGTCGATTGCGATTGCTTTTTGTCGACGGAGTGAGAAAATCACTTCCTAGTGCCAGCAGGGGTTGGACACATATACGAAAGTATCTCTCCCTCTCTCGATGAACATCGTGTGCGTAAATTCCTTGTTTTCTTGTTAGAAAACGAAGAAGATGATCGGTGGTGAGATTTACGCTGAAACTCATCATAAATGAGATTGTGTGGGTTCACACTGTAAGGACTCGGTGAAGACCATTGCTCTAGACCAAGCATGAGCACATTTGGCACGGAGGTGCCGATGATTTTCGGCAATTAACACGCACACGACCCGAATGCACAGAAAGAGCATACAAAAGAGAACAAATGTTTTGATTTGTTATTGTTTTATAGCTTGCGAGATTTCAAACTTACTAACACACTGTTATAAGTTGCCAATATTTTGAACACATTCACAGTTTCTCCGTTCTCTTTTTGGTCATGCCTGCTCTATACCAGCAATCGGCACACAACAACAACAATTTGAGCAAACACTGTTGTCAGTGCATGGATTTTCAATTAGTTAAATTGCGTGAGTGGGGAGAGAAGATCTCTTTGCTTGCTCGCGAGTAAAGTGGTGCCGAATGCTGCTCTAAACTCTCTTCTGGTGATCCAGTAGCATGTTTTTCTCACGATAGTCCATATTGTCTGCATTGGCCTCCAAGTTCCTATCTTCTAGACTATAATCCCCTTTAGTGATGCAACACCAATTCTTTTCTCACGATCGTCCCTAAATGCTACATCCTTGCTATTTATCTGCCAATTTTTCTGGAAGACTTTCTGTTGCCGGTCTATATGGACTAGGACTGAGTAAAAAGGACTAGACCATATGTATACGGTGAAAATCGAGCCTCCCGATTTTTTATCCACTTTTTTTAATATTTTGGCATTTAACAGCCGAACCATTGAGATTTTCGATCCAACACTTAGACAAAAATTGTAGCCAAGACAATAGTTAAGACATTTCTATTACATGGCAAAGCATTAGAGTGCTCCTTCAGGCCGTTTTGGCCTTGTGGATAAAAAACTTCAAGTCAAAATCGGTAGGCTTTATTTTTACCGTAGACATATGGTACAGTGGACTTTTTTGCTTACAATCCCAGAAACCAGAAAGCTGAATGCTGACCCGTAATGCATGTGTCAGCATCCCGCTAAAAATTTACAAGAATTACATTCTTTCATAAAATATTGTATTTAATATTTTGAACACAACTGATTGGAATATTTCTCTTAAAATTAATTAATAACACTAATATTAATTATAATAATTTTATTAGTAGTTAATATTAATTACAAAAGTTATTAAAATTAATAATAAAAAAATAAACTAAAAAATAAAACAAATAATTTTTAAATTTATTTTCTCCAAAAAGAACAATAAATGAATAAATAAACCCTGATATCCTGACATGGGCTATTAATATTAAGACATACCACTATAATATGATGGCATGGTGATATTGAACGATGTTGTTGTTATTGTTGTTGCTGGTGTTGGTGGTAATTTGGCAATTTGATGAATTTTTGCTCGCAGATATGATGGCATCATGCAGTCGTTGTTTTTGTCGCCAATACCAAGGCCCGCAACTGCAGCGACTGCTGCTGCTGCTGGTTAGTGCAATAGACGAACATGTAGAATAGCGACAACAACAATAACAACAATTATAGCAATATCGATGCCACCAATCATTTATATTGAAATTATAATCATAAAAATAAGAATAATTATTTAGTTTACTATTATAACTAATTTTTTGGGAATTGTTATCGTCAGGATAATAACAACAATGATGATGATGAGGATGATGACTCAATGGTAATGATGATATATATCGTCTGGACATTATGGCATATTTATGGTTTTGGTGTTTCTTGGTGGTGGTAGTGGTGGTTTTGAAAATATTCTTATTAAATATTTTTAGTAGAATTTTATGCCTACAATAATGAATTTTCACAATTTTGTTGTTGTTGCTGCGGTGTCTTGAAAAAATGGAAGAAACAAGAAGCAATGAAGTTGATGATGACGGTGACGTAGATAAAACAAAACTATGTTTAGGAGCCTGAATGCAGGCCATTCGGGCAATTTTCTTTAAGGATATTGTATTTTGATAATGGTGACTCCTTGTTTTTGTATTACATTGTAATTTTGTTGTTATTATGGAAAATTGTTGTTGTTGTTCATTTTTTGGAATTTTTCCTTCTTGTTGTTGTTGTGATAGCTTAAATATTACATTTATGTCATTCGATTTATTATGATTAACATTTTTATTATTATTATAATAATCATAATTTCTTTTATATATTTTAATATAATTATTATTATTATTAATTTTATTATTATTATTAGTATCTTTAAAATTACATGTACTAAAATTAAATTTCAATTTTTTCATATTTTCTTTATAATTTATTTTAACATGTTTTTTATTATTTTTTCTCTTAATATTTGTTTTAATTTTATAGTTGTATTTGTTATTATTATTATTAGTATTAGTAATATTATTAAATATAGTATTATAATTTTTATTTATATTATTACAACTACAACTAATTAAACTACAACTACAGTTACTAAAACTAACATTACTACAATTCATGTACTTCTTAACCCTCCTCTCGTTCTTGTCGCTCTTCGCGTGCTTTTGTGCTGCCGGTGTCATCCTTCGTTTTCTTATACTCTTTATAATTTTCTTATACATAAATTTCATTTTAATTTTTACCATTTGTGGTATCCTTGTTTTGGATGATTGATGTCTTGTTGCCCCCAAACCCCATCTATACCACCAGCCATTCAAGTGGGTCAATTTCCGTTTCCGATGTGGTTGGGCCTGTTGCATAAACGATTTCAAACGATTTGTATAGTGTACTAATAAGATTAATGCATTTTTACTATATAGTAAATCGATTTGTTGTCTTCGTCTAACGAATTCGCGAAAATTTATTAACATTTCCTTTTCACCCTTAAAGCGAAATTCTTCTTCTCTGCGATCTTCGGCTGGTTTCCGTTGATTATTTCTCATGCCTCCATCTTCACCACTACCACTATCATCATCAACACCTGCTGCCCCAGTCATTATGCAGATTATTAAGATGCGATTTTCACTGATATCATACCAAACATTTACCCCTGCGCGTTTTCTTCTGCGGCCGCTATTGTTATTTGTCAAATTATTGACATTCATTAACATTATTTCACGATTTTCACAATTTCTACAAAGATTTTCTTTAAATTTCCTCTCAAAGGCAGTATTGTTATTATTAATTTGTTGTTGTTGATGCTTTTGTTGTTGTTGTTGTTGTGGTTGCTTTGGTCTTTTCTCTTGTCTACGGTTGAGCCTTAAGGCCCGCGCCGTATAACAAGACCACAAACACAGCAATGAACTCAACCACACCATCAACTTTTGGGCTTCGCTATGTTTACGATATGAGCCCCAGACTTCACCGGATGTCTCATAGTTTGTAGCCCAATATGGTATATGACAGCGACTTTGTACCGTTGGCAAGGCTGGACAATTATCCGAATAGGCCATTGTCGGCATATCATCTATATCCTCATCATAGTAATAAACACCATCGCAATAGGCATAGTAAGGCAAACGTTCAGCCAGACGAGTTACATTCATGGTCCAAGTGTCGTTACGCACTGAAATCGCCACTGTAGACATTTTCAACTGACCACCCACCGGACCATCATCGACCACTTTCTTGCCAATCGGCGCCAATTGCTGTTGTATTTTGGTCTCCACTCTCAATGACTTCTCGTTGGCTGGCTTCAGTGTTATATTATAGATCCGTTGTACATTTTCCTTGTTAATCCGTTCAGCTTCCATTTCAATATCCTTTGCATCCAGAAACTCATTGCAGTAGGTGCAGATGCCATCACTTGCCGTTTGGCAATAAGTGTAACAGCATTCGTTTGGCCCATGGCTGGCTTTACGTAATTGTTCTTCCGTTTCCGCAATATTATAATCTGTTGAACAGAGAATATTTTACAACAGAAAAGAGAAAAGAAGAACAAAAATTGAGTTATGAGTGTGTGTGCATATATGTATGTGTGAATGTATGACATACCTAGACATAAAAATGTTGGTTCACCGGCATATTGTGTTGGCATCGCTGGCGCCCGGTCAGCCGGTAACAGATATGGACATTTCTGTTCAACAGTTTGACATACACTAAGGCATGGTCGTATTCTTCGCCTTTTACGGAATTCGACTTTACGTTTTGTTCTGTAAGAAAAAATTAAATTAGGAGTATGAATATTTTTTAAGAAATCTTTAAGGCTAAAAGTATAAGAATGAAAAAACTTTGTAATCACAGCCGCACAGTGATTCAGACTAGTTAGAACGCTATATGTTTACACACGAGTGTATGCTTTCGATAGACAGGTTAGATCCACGTTTTAGTATAGCTCCTATATATATGACATCTCCGAATTTTAAGTGTTTTAAGGAATTAAGCCGCATTTTTTGAGGTTCAAACTGTTCACAAAACATATCCACCAAAAATTATCAACATACATAGGTCCAGTTATGGTATGGGTATATATAATGGTACCTCCCAATTTTAGAGTATTTTGAAGGTATGCCCTACATTTTTTCACCAAATTACTTATAATTTGACATTTGAGGTTCCCTGGGGTCACAAAACTTATTCACCAAAAATTGTCAACATAGGTCCATGTTTTTGTAGAGCTCCCATGTAACGATACCTCCCGATTTTAGGTATTTTAAAGACATTAGCTACATTTTTGACACAAAACTTCTTCATCAAAAATTGTCGACATATGTAGGTCTACGTTTTAGTATAGCCTCCATATAATGGTACCTCCCCATTTGACACTTAGGGTTCCCAGTGGTCACAAAACGTCTCCACCAAAAATCTTCAACATAAGTCCATGTTTTAGTATAGCCCCCATATAACGATACCTCCCGATTTTAGGTATTTTTAATATATTAGCTAAATTTTGTGACCGACCTGTGTGACCATTTCGAGTTCCCAGTGGCCGGAAAACTCCCCACCAACAATTTTCAACATACTTCGTTGTTTCAGTGTAGCCCCCATATAACGGTATCTCCCGATTTCAGGAATTTTGACGGTTGTAGATACATTTTTAGACTAAATTAGATTTTTGTTGGCATTGTGGGCATATGCCCATGTAACGGTATCCCCCGATTTCAGATATTTTGAAGATTTCTCTGCCTCAATTTCCTCTTGTATGAAATTTAGGTTTCGAAGCAGTCAGAAAAAAATAGACATCGGTCCAGTTTTGATATGGCCACATACAACGGTAAAGCCCGATTTCAGGTATTTGGATCTCACTTGGAATAGATGGTTCCCAGAGATTAAAAAATTCTCCATCAATTGTGGACATAAGCCAACATAGTGGTACTGTCGGATTTTAGCCACAATTCATTCGCTTCAGAGAACTGCCAATTCCCTCAGATCCGCTTGTATATGCGAATTTTCCCGGACACGTCAAAGCTGCAGCCGGTCGGTAGAAACCTGCTGTACGAATACTCGAAATTCCAGCAGAGGCGACGGGACTAGCAATTGAGTGTGAAGCGCTTCGTCGTACGAACCTAGCAGACACAAGAGTTAAGAGATTTAATCTTGACGTCAACAGGCTGGCAGAAAAAGTGGCTAGACTACCTGAAGCAGTGCACATGATCAAGTAAATTGAGGGCAATAATTTAACCACTCTCGATTGCGGGAAAAAAGGGATTTTAGCACTGCTGATACTTTTTAACGGCATGACAGTGACAGAACCGGAAAAGTGCGCGTGTTTTTTAACTATAACTATAGTTTGCTACGCAACATAAGATCGCTCTCAGATGAGCAGTTACCACCACAATTTACGATGTTGCAGACGTCATCCGAAATGCGAAAACATCCAACGGTTGGACCCAGACGGAATCTCAATCCTAATGCTCAAGCAACTGGATATGTTCATCTATGTTGAGTATTTGAGTTCAGTAATTGACAAGTGTACCATAAGCCTGAAAAATTGGATTGTTGGTGGCTCAACTGATGCCTGGCAAGTACGCCAGCTGAGGTGAATCGTACAGGCCGATTTTCCTCCTGTCGCCAGTAGCGAATATTGTAAAGGCCTTACTCCCCCCATGATGGGAAGCTGTTTCCCATTTGTTCAACATCAGAATGGATTCCAGAAAATTCACAGTACCACCACACGCCATATCCACACGTATCAGTAGACGACTGACCAGAATAAGCTTTCGACCAGCTATGGACACCCTCACATGTAACGACTAAACAGCGTGCTTGTATTGTGTTAAACAACAACAAATACCTCAAGCAAACGAAGGCACACAATGTTGCCTACAGTGTACGTGTATGTCTGTTTGTCTTCCCTAAGCTCATGAGCATAGGAAAGTATTTATGGATGTGTGACGTTGACCATTGCTGCTCTAGACCAAACAAAGAACTTCGATACCGTCAACCATGCGAAGCTGTTCGAGGCCATAGAGAAGACTTCCTTTCAGGCTTCTTCGGAACGTTGGTTTTGGGAGCTTGTGGAATTCAGAAAAAAATGGTTAAGATCCGTAGAGTGAAACAGAAAGATCCCCAAGGCGGGGAGATTTCAGCGGAATTGTTTTTTTTTTTAATTCTACATCATCCAGACTACATGTAACGTGTGCGGGCGTCCGGTCCTATGGTTGATGTCAAACATATACAAAGCTTTGCAGTCTTTTCATCTGACGAATATGAAAATATGCGCTGCTAAATATACTGTAACACTGTTCTCCACCTTAAGGGCTGAAATGACTCTCCCTCTTCCCACCTGGGTCGATGGTGTTCTGATTCCGACCACTAACTACCCCAAGATATTGTGTGCAGCGTCCGATAGCATATTTAAGTCGACCGCGCAAGCCACAACTTTTTGCGACAAGATGAGAAGACTTTAGGTCCCTTGGGGTGTTGCCAAAGAAACTTAGTTGACCCCACATAAGGTAATAGGGGTGTCTGTGGTAAGCTATGCGGCAGCATTGTAGTAGGCAAATGTTAGCGTTACTTGGGGGAAGAATTTTCAAACGTGACAGAATGCAACAGAGAGCCTCCTCATGATACCGTTGTATGAGTACAATAAGGTGTTGTCGATGCAGTATATATTTGGGTGTTATTGCGAAAACATCCCGGTCATAATCTTGTGGATAGGCTTCCCCAACCAAGACATGTCAGGAGAGATCTTCATGATCTAGAGAATTTGAACACAGAGGAACCAGAACCAGACAAGTGAAAACATATTAATAAACTACCAACGTCGATTCAGTCGAGAACCTGCATTATATAGTCTATTTACTCAAAGAGTGGCATAACTCAAAAAAAAAAAAAATGGTTTCAAGTTGATATCTCTAAAACTCACATATTTTCTAGGAGTTTGGCATGAATCAACAAAAAAGTTTCGTGAGTTTATTAGGCACTAAAACACTTCAAATCATGCCCTAGTACATAGTCATTTTAGTTTTTATACCCTCCACCATAATATAGAGGATATAATTAAATTTGTCATTCCGTTTGTAACACAACGAAGTATCCGTCGAAGTATATGTATTCTTGATCAGCATAAAATTCTAGGTCGATATAATCATGTCCGTCCGTCCGTCAGTCCACCTGCTAAAAACAAGATACAGCTCGCAATTTTTATTATAAAGCTTTGTTATTTGGTATAAGAGTTTCTTTTACTTCTAGGATGTTTGGTATTAAAAACGGGACACGTTTCTATATAGCTCCCATAGAATGGTACCTCCCCATTTTCAGTATTTTGAAGATTTTAGCCTCATTATAACACTGAAATGACTGAAATTAGTTTGTTAGTCTTCGTTGGGAGTATAAAACTTTCCATCTGAAATTGGTCGGTATATAGCCCCCTTAGAATGGTATCTCTCCATTTTCAGTATTTTGAAGATTTTAGCCTAATTATAACACCGAAATGACTGAAATTACGTTGTTAGACTTCGTTAGGGGTATAAACCTTTCCATCTGGAATTGGTCGGTATCGGTCAACGTTTACATATACATAGCTCAAATAGAACAGTACCTCCCGATTTTCGCAGTATCCCGCCGAAATCGCCGAATATTGGTACTTAGTCTTTGTTGAGGCTATAAAACTTTCCAACTGAAAGTTGTCGGTATAGGCCTACGCCTTCATATAGCCCTCATAGAACGTTACCCCCGATTTTCGGTATTTTGAAGGTTTCAGCCTCACTAAAACACGAAATTTGCTGATATTTGTTATTTAATCTTCGTTGGGAGTGTAAAACTTTTAATCTGAAATTTGTGGGTAAAGGTCCTGATCTTCATATAACCCACCTTGTACGGTACCACCCAACTTTCAGTGTGTATTTTGAAGATTGTGGCCTCAATATCCCACCGAAACGGCTGAAATTTGGTATTTAGTCTTCGATGGGGTTATAAAAGTTTCCAAATGAAATTTTTGGACAAAATATGACGAAGGCCAAATTTTGGAGCAAATCGGCTGATCAGTTCGAGAGTTATCGTGCTCTCCAGCCACTACATATCGTCGGTGTCATGCTTAAGTGTTCCATACGCCATTTTTGACATTTTGAGATATAGGTGGTTTCTAGGGTTTTCGCGTATGTCCTTTCTGAACGTTTGGTCGGTTTTTCCCTACCGGCTCTAGTTTCCGATATATACACTTTTCGACGCGAAAGCGGATGTTTTCTTGAGGCATCTAATTAATATTTTAATAACTTACAAATGTATAAACCGGTTTGAATTTATTGAGGAAAGATTTGAAAATGTTTTTCACTTTGTTCAATGTGATTTACGTTATTTTACATTTGTGTCATAAGTGTGGATATGGAACAAATCGACAAAAGCACTATTGTTAAAAAATCCTCTATAACTTTTATTTTCCAACAGATATTCTAACTAATCATTCAAGTAAAAAATAAAAAATAAAAATATTTTTCCATAGGGGTTTTTTTATACCTTTCGGACTGTTTTCTCAAGAAGTATGAACTTGCCCCTGAAAACACTTTACCGTCGTTATTAAGGCAGCGAATGCAAGTTGCTTCAACAAAAATCAAAGTGATTCAAGAGCAGATCTTAAAGTGAACTTATACGAAATTTTGTGTGGGAGGTACCCGAAGGAGTGGACAAATATTGTCCATAATCGATCCTGATCTATATCTGGTAGATATATTAAGATGTGTAAAGTAAGACCGAATCATGCGCAAAATTTTTCCGAACATTTTTCAACTTTGTGGGGGATGTACCTGAAGGAGTGGGCCGATATTGCTTATTTTCGAATTTAAACTAAGCTTATAAATATTACGAAGGCCAAATTTTGGACCGAATCGGCATATCCGTTCGAGAGTGTTCTTGCGCTCCAACCATTACATACGCTGTCATAGGGGTTTTTCGCAACTTTCAGGCTATTTTCTCAGGAAGTATGGAAATGCCCCCTGATGAAATTTGTACCGTCATATGGTGGGCAGAGAATACAAGTTGTTATAATAGAAATCAAAGCGATTCCTAAGCTGAACTTTTCCGAAATTTTGTGTGGGCGGTACCCGAAGGAGTGGACCGATTGAGTTCATATTGGAACCTTATCTACCGGAAGGAGTGGACCGATATAACCCTTCTTCGAACTTATACTAAATTTGGACTAAATATTACGAAAGCCAAATTTTGGACCAGTCAGACAAACAAACGGACATGGCTAAATCAACTCCAAATTGTCTGAAATGGATTTCGTCCAAACACGCTTGGGGTCTAAAACCATTATTTCGATGGGGCACATTTTGCTCGTATGAAAGTGTATATACTCGCTTTAGCAGAAATGCTGAGGGTATAAAAACTATGAATGGAAAGTATTAATAAAAGTTGATGGAACTGTGGCTATCGGTACGACTTAGCGACGTCTTTATTTTGGTGGTTAATTTAACGAAAAATTTTGTTTATTACCGAAATTATAAGCATTTTATTTGTTTTAATTAATTTCTCGTTGGAATCGAGCTTAATGACCAATGATGCAAGTGAAAAAGGAAAGCCGAGGATTCGAACACACACAACCAACACCATGTGACAAGCATGTTTCGCCTTTGGCAGAGCCTCTTCAGACATATCGGCTGTAGAGCGGCTTCTCTGTCATCGAACTTCTTTCAAATGCATTTTTTGTTTTCTACAACAACAATGGGTATTTGCAGATTTAGTTGTGCTGTCATGACAAACGCTTAGCGCTGCCTTTGAAAGCAATGAGTTTGGCTCTGAACGCTAATGGGTACTTTACACGATATGTTTTTTACATATGAGTTGTCAGTTTGCATATACATTTTGTATGGGAGAAGTGACAACTCATATGCAAAATACATATCGTGTAAAGCACCCATAACACTCCGCGACAACACCTTTTTTCTTGTGTTTTTCAAGGACGTCGGTTCAAACCCCAGCCTGGCTCCGCTGATTTTATTTATTTGAAACTTTTGCCTTTTAGGGCGAAGATCATTTCTATTTAATTTTCAATTAATTTCTCAATAAGCATTTTAATTTTTCCGCTTTCTGTCGGTAGATAGAAAAATTATTTATGGAATTCCACTACAGGAGTTCAAAAGCTACATTCGGAAAATTTTAAATATTGATCCATGTTTTGGAAAGAACTACAATGACGTCCCATATGAGCTCTTTTTAAGGGTGAATTATCAGTTGGGATATACTACTCCTGCAATAAGAGGAAGAGCTTACTACTTTCATAAATAAAAGGAAATTAATTGTTCATATTCACTTCAATATAGTTCGTGATGGAGTGTATAAAAAGTTCAGCACGGCCGAACTTAAAGCCGTTCTTACTTGTAGTGTAATAAAATTTTTAAGTTTTTAGTTTCAAATTTCAATCGGCAACTTAAAAAACGTTTTTCTCGAAACTTGATTGTTCGATATGTTCTCGACAGTCTGAAAAAAAAACTATTCCTTTATTTTTAATTACAAACCTTTTCAATAATTTGGATATCACTGGATCCTTGACGAATGAAGAATCCTCACTATTGGCAGTCGTTATGAAATGAATCGATTGTTGTTCTTGGTTTAGATGCTGCTGTTGTTGCGGTTGTTTGACAACTATTTTACTATTATTTGGTTGCTCAATTTGATGATGCTTCAGCATTATTGTTCGCTCATTATCGTCATTTTGTTCTTCATTATCATTATCATCATCACCATCATCGTCATCTTCTCCGTTGCTATCTTGTTCCGCTAAATTGGGTTTATTGTCACCAATATAAACGGATGTTGTTGTACCGTCATTACGTTTTCGTCTTTTATTCGTTGATTTATTGTTATAATATTGACCCGAACTATTTAAGCCACTGGCAGTATTATCATCACTGGCATTACCGCCGCCATTGGTACTCCTACTACTTGGACTATTGTTGGTCGAAGAGTAGCCAGTTGTTGTGGTTGTCCTCATCGTCGTCGTCATCGTCCGCGATGTCGTTTTATTGATGAAGATGACATCGTTAAATGTTAATGCTTGTGTTTTTCTGGTTAATGTTGGTGGTGATGTTGTTATCGCCGCTACTGCTGCTCCTGTTGTGGCTGCTGATTCTGACTCTGATGCTGATTGTGATGAAGCTGGTGGCCTTGGAGTGTTATTGGTTGCTGCTGTCATTGTTTGTTGCGGTCGTTTATGTAATGCATTATCGTACGGAATGTAATTACTTTTCAATTTATCATTAAATTGTTTGTTATTGATGTGTGGCTGTTGTTGTTGTTGGTGTTGATGTGTACTTCTTCGCTTTACATAGTGATAGTTGTTCTTGTTGTTGTTGCTGCTTGCATGTTGCAATTGTTGTTCTTTATGTTGCCGTTGCAAATGCGCTTCAATGTCATCATAATTGTTATTATTGCTATTTACCGTTGTTGCCGTAATGAAATTCGATGTTGTTGCTGTTGCTGCTCTTTTGGTTAGTTTTGTTGATGACATTCTTGTATTATTGCTGCCGCTGTCACCACCACTACCACCACCATTGTTGGTAGTTGTTGTCGCTGCTGCTGTTATCGTTTTATGAGAGGTAGTCATGTTTGAGGCCATGTTGGTATTGTTGCTGTGGTTGTTGTTATTGCTGCTGCTACTGCTGGTGGTATATGAGGTGGGTGATTTGTTGTTGTTGTTGTTTGTATCACTGCTACTTTTAGTGTTCAATGCAACTGTCGACCGTTGATTGATTTCATCTACAGTCTGATAATGTCGTGTTGATTGTTGTCCTTGTTCATATAGACGATGAGGATACTGTCCACTGTCCGTTGTGGTTTCATAGATTTCTGATGGTTTTATAACATCGCTGGGTTCGGCAAAATATGGTACCAATGTACTGCACACCCAGCGACGATAGGCTTCCTAAAAATATAGAGATATAAAAAAGAGGCACAAATTAGAATCATTTCAATCATGTACAAGTGAATTGCATTTGAAATGTAACGAAAGTAAGATAGACATAACGTTTGAGAAGGAGGATATTTCAATACAATTTGCAGCAACAAAATACAACGCAAACGATGTGTCTCATAAGTAATATTGGTATCTATATTTGGACTTGAAAAAAATTCGACAACTTGATTTAAGAACGATTAAGATTTGGATATTGGGTGACGTAGGGGATGGAAGATACCAAGCAACGGTCCTGACCGGTTTTAACATGGCAAAGCCCAGGATTTATCTTGGTCCCTCTTTCATCCCAAGTGGACACTGACCTCCCCGTGGTGTCACCTGGGGAACTGCCTTTGACACCCGTTAAAGGTAGTGAGCTAACATGTGCCGCGCGTTCACCCATAAGAACGTTAAAAACTTGGGTTTGGGCGTCGGGTTAGTAATCCTCCCCTAGAAAAAACAGCCTACTATGAAAAAACGAAAGAAAAGAAAAACAAACCCCTCTAAAGTTGACAAACCCCGCAAACGTTTTAAGGACCATGATCTGCGAATCTGCACCTGGACTGTTCGCACTCTTTATGGAGAAGGTACAGTCTTCGCATTGGCAGACGTACTTGAAAAGTACAAGACCGATATTACTGCCATACAGGAAATACGATGGATTGGGAAAGGCGTCGCAACAACATCTAAAGGTGACGCACTGTATTATAGCTGCCATGACGTAAAGCATGAATTTGGTTGTGGATTCGTAGTTAGTCGGAGACTAAAACATATGTAATCCAGCTTTACTCCAGTGAATGAAAGACTTGCTGCAATTCGGATAAAAGCTAAAGAAAAGGACGAACAGACCAAAGATATATTTTACGAGCGCTTAGAAGAAACATATGACCGTTGCCCTGCCCTTGACATTAAAATCATTCTAGGCGATTTTAATGCCAAAATTGGAAAGGAGAATATCTTTGGCCCAACAGTCAGTCTCCACAGCGAAACATCTGACAATGGTATGAGGCTGATAGACTTTGCAGCTGCAAAAAACATGGTAGTTAGCAGTACCAGATTTAATCATCTCGATATTCATAAGGGCACCTGGCTGTCTCCAGATCAGAAAACAAGAAACCAAATTGATCATGTTGTAATAGATGGAAGACATTCATCGAGCGTGTTGTATGTACGATCGTTCCGAGGCGCAAACATTGATTCGAACCACTACCTTGTTGCAGCAAAGGTACGTACCCGCTTAAACGTAGCAAACAAAGTACGAACAGACACAACACGAAAGTTAGACATCGGTAAGCTGCAATCACAACAGATAGCCACAGCATATTCCACTCAACTAGCCCAATTGCTTAATCAAAGCACTCCTCATCCCGATAACATATCAGCGCAATGGCAAAGCATTGCCCACTCAATGCAAAAAGCCGCAAAATCCATACTTGGATACCAGAGACCTCCACCAAGGAATCCATGGTATGATGAGGAGTGTCGTGCTGCCACCGAAAAGAGAAAAATGCGTCATATAGAGCTACTTTACAATCCGTAGCTACGCGTAGCGCACGAGAGAGATACAGGGAGAAATGGAGAGAGGAGAAACGTCTTTTCCGCAGGAAAAAGAGAGAGATGGAAAAGCGGGAGTGTGAAAAAATCGAGATGTACAGGAGCCAGAATGAAATCCGAAAATTCTACCAAAGAGTCAAGCATCAAACTGATGGCTTTGGTACAGGCACATCCTCCTGTAGAGACCAGCAAGGTAATTTGGTAACTGATACGGATAGTGTACTCCGAATATGGAAAGAACATTTTTCAAATCTGTTGGTATCCAATAGCAGCGAAGACGACGAAGAACCACAGTCCCAATCCCAGAAGATGGTATTGAATGTATACCGCCCAGCCAAGATGAGGTAAAGACAGCAATAAATCGGCTGAATAATAATAAGGCAGCAGGGGCCGATGGCTTACCAGCCGAGCTGTTCAAAACCGGAGACGACACGCTGATAAGGTGTATTCATCAGCTAGTTAGCACCATCTGGCAGGAAGAACGAGTACCCGACGATTGGAACCTGAGTATCCTGTGCCCCGTCCACAAGAAGGGAGATAAGACTGTATGCTCTAACTATAGGGGCATACGTCTACTCCCTATTGCCTACAAGATCGTGTCAGGGATATTGTGCGAACGACTAAAGCCTATGGTCAACGACATAATTGGACCATACCGATGCGGCTTTAGACCTGGCAAGTCCACCATTGACCAGATATTTACCCTGCGGCAAATCCTGGAGAAGACCCAAGAGATGCAGATCGACACCTACCACCTTTTTGTCGATTATAAATCAGCCTTCGACAGCCCGCTGCGTTCCAAGGTATTCCAAGCCATGTCTGAATTTGGTATCCCCGCAAAACTCATCCGGCTTTGTAAAATGACTTTAACTGACACGAGGTCCTCAGTTAAAATTGGAAAGAACTTCTCCGAAGAATTTTGTACCAAAAGAGGTTTCAGACAAGGAGACAGCCTTTCGTGTGACCTATTCAACATTTTGCTGGAAAAGGTAATACGAGATGCAAATGTCAAAAGAAATGGCACAATTTACACCAATAGCCACATGTTACTTGCCTATGCTGATGACATAGACATCATGGGACGATCAGTAAAGGAAGTAACTGATACCTTTAGGAAGGTCGAAGCAGAATCTGCGAAAGTGGGTCTGGCGGTAAACGGCGAAAAGACCAAATTGATGGTGTCGACGCGCAAAGCGTCCATAGAGCTCGGACCGACTGTGGAAGTTGGTACCTACAATTTTGAGGTAGTTAAAGACTTCGTCTACCTCGGCACTGCCATAAACACAACAAACAACATCAGTTGTGAGATAAGAAGAATAATTGTATTGGCCAACAGATGCTACTATGGTCTAAGTAAGCAATTTAAAAACAAAGCCACATCTCGTCAAACAAAAATAACGCTCTACAAAACGCTGATACTACCCGTGCTAATGTATGGCTCCGAAGCATGGGTACTGGCGCAAGCAGATAAGGCAGTGCTTGGTGTGTTTGAGAGGAAAATTCTTCGAAAGATCTACGGGCCGATTTGCGTTGACGGTGAATATCGACGTCGCATGGACCACGAGCTGTATCTGCTATACAACGACATTAATATAGTTAAACGTATCGAGATGCAGCGATTTTGCGTTGGCTAGGCCATATCATAAGAATGAGCGATGATGAACCCGCTAAAAAGGCGTATGAATACATGCCACATGGCGGTGCACGCAGAATTGACAGGCCAAGGAATAGATGGCGCAAACAAGTGGATGATGAGATGAAAAGGCGCGGTATTCCAGAGTGCAAAGCAACAAATAGAGAGGAATGGAGATCTCTTCTTAGTTCGGCCTATAGAACAAATGTTCTGTAATGGGCCAGCTAAGTAAGTAAGTAAGATTTGGATATTGCTCTGGCATATATTTTCGCCCGAGTTCATATAATTGACTCATCAAACACAAAATTGGATAGTCATTTTTAGACCAGTAGAAATAGACATGCGTATAAGGAGGAAATAGCAAAAATTCTCACAAAGCTAAATTTTGGTGGAGAGCTAGGGTTTGCCATTAGCAGTAATTTCTCAAAAGTCCTTAACGATCCCATGCCAAAGAAATTATTCATTTTTTTTATTTTTTCTAAAATACGGTAACACCGGCTAAGGTGAAGGTTGCAGATTTAGAAATTGTCTATAAGGATGGTCTTTATGACATTTAAAAACGAGACAACAATCTTGAGATATCGCTCTCGAATAGTCAAATAACACAGTTGGGAAAATATGCTTCGTAAGTACATTGTGATGGGAACTGGTTAAAATAACCCCACTATTTGATAGGTATTTCCATAAGCTTTTAAACGATATCCACTTTGTAGTAATCGATTCAGTAGAAATTTAGCGCAATAAATGCAACCTTTGGACAAGAATTCAAAAAAAAATCAGAGAGGTTTCGTTTGAGTCGTTCCCTTTGGGCTTAAGTTTATATATGTGGCTTAAATGCCCTATTTTGGCATAAAATGACTATTTCATGGAATAACGCTGCTAATCAATATCGGATTTTTTGGATTTATTTAAAAGGTAGGTACTATTGTCACTTTACGAGGACACCCATTTTTTGGGGAAAAAAAGCTGGTTAATATGTGCATGTAAATGATGTATCTTTTAGAACAGCTATATCTCAAAAATGGTCCGCTGTATCTTTATAATGGAAGCCATTTTCTTCAGATATTGAATATCTTCTCGTAAGACTACGGAAACTAAGCTCCTAAGGCAGGACAGTGAATTAGAGAAATTAAGAGAACATAAAAACATTCCTTTATCCATGTCCATTTGTAAATTTCTTTATCTGTTTCAACAGCTTCATTTCATTCTTATCACATTTTGTTGATGATATCTTTTACTTAAATAAAATATGTAATCCATATAGTTTTATATTTGTTGTACTTGTACAACATGTTGTTGGTTATAATAAAGAATTTTAAATTAATTTGACCAGAGCACGTATCGTACAAAGATTGCCCAGAGACTTTTTGTAAGTGAACTGCTGTAAATTTTGATCAGGAAATCAAATATTCCAATGGGAACGAATGTATATATATGTGGGTAAAACTTTTAATGCAATAATATTTGTATACCCTTAGCCAAATGGCTAATAAAGATATAAGTTCCAAAAATCTAACTCTTCAAAATAAGAATTTTCAAATCCATAAACATATGTTTGAAAACAGTTGTAATATTGGTCCATATTTACATTAGGCAATTTTTCTTGCGGCAATTGTCAGTTTGTTGGTGAGAGAGGCAAAGTGTTACCATATACCTCACCTCTCTCTCCTTCAAACTGACAATTGCCGCAAGGAAAATTGCCTAATGTAAATATGGACTTACTGCATATGATGACTAAGAGGTAGTTTACACTAGCTATCAATGTTATATGACCCGAAATAAAAGCATTCTATATCTGCCCACGTAGGCAATGTGGAGACGTAACTTCAGTACATTTTTGCTGGTGTGGACTTAATATTTAAATGGCGGTAGGAAAATCCCCAATGTTGCACACATAAGGGACTGTATAGAGATGGAAAATTTTAGCACATATGACACTGATAGTGTAAACTACCTCATAAAGATAGGTGGTCTTTGTTGTCCGCCTCAGTGCGACACGGAGGCGTAAGAAAAGAAGATATTTATTTCCCTATTGTCGGTTTTGAATATGATCAAAACTGAGGGCCTGAATCATCTTAAAGCCCATCGCCGAACTGAAAGAATTTGAAATAATTATAATTATATAATTATACATCAAAGTAAACTTTTTCTTCAAAATGTATTTTTTCTTGCGTTTTTTAATTTATATTTTTGCTTAAATTGCATTTTATAAACTCAATAAACTTAAAATAATTTTTCATACCCACTCCAATAAACAATGCCCTCCGTTTTTACTTGATGTGGTTGTGCTGCTCTTCATAACAATTGGTATGAATGTTCAGTTTGAAATCCTTAAGGGATTTGGTAACTTTCATTTACTCTACAATGTGAAGATGGAGGCAAATTCACACATATTTTGACATCGTTGCACATCCGACATAAATTTAGTTACTTCAACACTCGTAGAAAATTCACAGAAGTGACATTTATTTCGAGTGTGAAGTTACGACATTGTATTTTTTTGTTAACTATGACATTACAGTCTTGGTATGTGCTATCGTAATATGTTTGAATGCTTATAAGTAAACAACACTTTTAATTTTTGTTTCAACTGATGTTGTTAGTTATCAGTAACTACCTTGTCCTTGTCTTCAAATTTCACCCAAATACCCATAGTCAAACACATGGCATTTCTCCTTGTATATATAGTATAGTCCGTGAACTGAACCTTACTGTTGTAGAGTATAAAGTAGTCGGTTACCATAATAAAGCCTTGCCTTTAGTATTGTGTGTTCATGTCGAAAAATGCTTGTTTTGTTTTTGGAAAACTGAATCTTGCACGACACGATGGTTACCCATGATAAACAATTAAGATTTCATGAAAACTGAGGTAAAATCTCATCAAAATATGATGCAGGGATATGAGTTTAAAAAAGTCATAACCCAAATGTACATATGTAAGAGTACGTCAAATTAAACCATTCTGCTCCAGTCTCTCTAAGGTAGTAATCCATCGGTCCTGTATATACATATTTTCTTTTTCATTAAAAAGTTCCTGTGTGGGTGTACGTGATCGTGCTTTTATACCAGAAATTACACTTGGATATGAACCCCTGAAAAAAAGCGGAGCCTGGACGCAGGCAATACATAAAAAGATGTTTGTGAGAAGCACCACATAGGGGTCCACCCCGGAGTAATGCGCAAGTGGTTCCGAGTTGGAACGAACCTCCGGTGAGGAAGTAGGTGGGGTCTTAGCCTGTACACATTTGAACCTGGCATACGACGACCGTGACAACGTCGCCAGATGCGTAAAGAATTCTCCCATCCCTAACCGCAAAAAAAACTATTATTAATAATAATATATTAATTAATTGATAATAATACTAATAATAATTTATTATTATTATTATTATTATTATTATTATTATTATTATTATTTTTATCATCATTATTATTATTATTATTACTATTACTATTATTAATATCCAAGTTGCTATGCAACTACAATTCCCCCTTCAAATAAAAACCAGGAAAATTAAAAATAACACAATGTTTGAACCTTCAAAACTTGCTCAGAGTACAAAATAGTTTGGCAAATAAATATAAGTTAAATAATTAAATTTTGCTTTTCAAAGTAGTCAGGCTTAATCCCATATTCGTTGTTTTAATATTTAATTAAAACAAGTTTAATTTATTAATCGGAAAATTGGCAATGGTTCCCAAGGGATAAGGCATTAATTAAATATTAATGAACACTCCCTGGTCTATGCGAAACAAAATGACCAGTCTACTGGGAGTTTCCGACATTCGTTAACGTAACGTTGTTATATTCGGGTATACCAGCTGGACAGCCAAGATGTTCTGTCGTTGGGCTTCTCGTATCCCAAAATGCTAAGTAAGTCCTAGCCGATTGGAAACCCTATACGAATGGCATATTATAAACAAGACTCCTTATATTTTTTTAATTAATTTCTCGTTGGAATCGAGCTTCATGATCAATAATGCAAGTGAAAAAGGAAAGCCGACGACTCGAACCCACACACCCACCACTATGTGACATGACATGTTTCGCTTTTGGTAAAGGCGCCTTAGACATATCGGATGTATGACGGCTTCGCTATCATCTAACTTTTCCTTTTTCAAATGCAAGTTGTTTTTTACAACGCTGAATATTTGTTCAATCATTGTAACGCTTATTAGCGCAGTCTTTAAAAGTTATGAGTATTGGCACTGAACACTAACACGCCATGACAACACTTTTTTCCTTGTGTTTTTCAAAATCGTGGGTTCAAACCCCAGCCTGGCTCAGCTGATTTGTTATTTGAAGATTTTGTCTTTTTAGGCGAAGATCATTTTAGCATTAATTTTTTAATTATTTTCTCGTTGGAAACGAGCTTTATGATCAATAATGCAATGAAAATGCTATGCCCCAACTCAGAACGCTGAAGATTCCGACAAGAGGGTTTTAATAGCCCACAAATGTTTTAGATACAACACAGAGAGAGAGAGAGAGAGAGAGAGAGAGACACTATAAAGTGTATATGGGGATTTCTGGGAAAAAATCGGACACTTTTGTGGTTTTTGATTACCTTTACTTTTTTGCTATGGTGATGCTCCTCATCAGCAAAACATTTTAGTATACATATTTTCAGATTTTTTTATTAAAATTTCCAGAGATATCTGGCCTTGAAAAACTAGAATTCTGTAAAAACTATATGCAAAAAAATACTCATAACTTCTGATCTACTCATAACATTGATCCTCATAATAATAAAAAGTAGATTAAAAATTAAACAGTGGGCTTGTATGCAATTTTGGTGATTTAATATTTAAAATCAATTTTTATCAACGATTGTACTCTTCGACTTTCTTAAATTTTTTTTGTATTAAACTACGATTAATTACATATTTTTTAGTACTATTTGGTAGTGGGATTCGAATGAGTACTATTTTTTCTTAATTTTTTAAAACTTGTCAATACAAATTTGTTCTTTATACCAGTGAGAACCATTTGTTATTTTACCAAAATAGTAAAAAACTAAATTTTTTAACAATTGTTTTGTTGTTTTATTTAGGAACTTATCTTAAAAAATTTAAGAAATCTGTATCCAAATACGAAAATTTGTGCGAACATTTTTCTAAAAAATTATTTTATATTATAGTTGGCCTTTGGATTTATTCTTATTGAACTTTTAGTTTAGTGATATGAGGCTGATACACTTTTCAGCCGCAAAAAACATGGTAGTTAGCAGTACCAGATTTAATCATCTCGATATTCATAAGGGCACTTGGCTGTCTCCAGATCAGAAAACAAGAAATCAAATTGATCATATTGTGATACATGGAAGACATTCATCGAGCGTGTTGGATGTACGATCGTTCCGAGGCGCAAACATTGATTCGGACCACTACCTTGTAGCAGCAAAGGTACGCACCCGCTTAAACGTAGCAAACAAAGTACGAACAGACACAACACGAAAGTTAGACATCGGTAAGCTTCAATCACAACATATAGGCACAGCATATTCCACTCAACTAGCCTAATTGCTTAATCAAAGCACTCCTCATCCCGATAACATATCAGCGCAATGGCAAAGCATGGCCCACTCTATGCAAACAGCCGCAAAATCCATACTTGGATACCAAAGACCTCCACCAAGGAATCCATAGTATGATCAGGAGTGTCGTGCTGCCACCGAAGAGAAAAATGCGGCATATAGGGCTACTTTACAATCCGTAGCAACGCGTAGCACACGAGATAGATACAGGGAGAAACGGAGAGAGGAGAAACGTCTTTTCCGCAGGAAAAAGAGAGAGATGGAAAAGCGGGAGTGTGAAAAAATCGAGATGTACAGGAGCCAGAATGAAGCCCGAAAATTCGACCAAAGAATCAAGCATCATTTTTCAAACCTGTTGGTATCCGATAGTAGCGATGACGGCGAAGATATCACAGATCCACACACAGAAGATGGTATTGAATGTATACCGCCCAGCCAGGATGAGGTAAAGACAGCAATAAACCAGCTGAAGAATAATAAGGCAGCAGAAGCCGATGGCTTGCCAGCCGAGCTGTTCAAAACTGGAGGCGACACGCTCATAAGGTGTATTCACCAGCTAGTTAGCACCATCTGTCAGAAAGAACGAGTACCCGACGATTGGAACCTGAGTATCCTATGCCCCGTCCATAAGAAAGGAGATAAGACTGTATGCTCTAACTATAGGGGCATAAGTCTACTCCCTATTGCCTACAAGATCGTGTCAGGGATATTGTGCGAACGACTAAAGTCTATGGTCAACGAGATAATTGGACCATACCAATGCGGCTTTAGACCTGGCAAGTCCACCATTGACCAGATATTTACCCTGCGGCAAATCCTAGAGAAGACCCAAGAGATGCAGATCGACACATACCACCTTTTTGTCGATTATAAAGCAGCCTTCGAAAGCCCGCTGCGTTTAAAGGTATTCCAAGCCATGTCTGAATTTGGTATTCCCACAAAGCTCATCCGGCTTTGTAAAATGACTTTAACTGACACGAGGTCCTCAGTTAAAATAGAAAAGAACCTCTCCGAAGAGTTTGGTACCAAAAGAAGTTTCAGACAAGGACACAGCCTTTCGTGTGACCTCTTCAACATCCTGCTAGAAAAGGTTATACGAGAGGCAAACGTCAAAAGAAGTGGCACAATCTACACCAATAGTCACATGTTACTTGCTTATGCTGATGATATAGACATCATGGGCCGATCAGTAAAAGAAGTAACTGATACCTTTATAAAGGTCGAAGGAGAATCTGCTAAAGTGGGTCTGGCGGTAAACGGTGAGAAGACCAAGTTGATGGTGTCGACGCGCAATGCGTCCATTGAGCTCGGACCGACTGTGGAAGTTGGTTCCTATAATATTGAGGTAGTAAAAGACTTCGTCTACCTCGGCACCTCCGTAAACACAACAAACGACATCAGTTGTGAAATAAAAAGATGAATTGTATTGGCCAACAAATGCTACTTTGGTTTAAGTAAGCAGTTTAAAAACAAAGCCACATCTCGTCAAACAAAAATAACGCTCTACAAAACACTGATACTACCCGTGCTGATGTATGGCTCCGAAGCCTGGGTACTTGCGCAAGCAGACATGGCAGTGCTTGGTGTGTTTGAGAGAAAAATTCTTCGAAAGATCTACGGACCAATCTGCTATACAACGACATCAATATAGTTAAACGTATCGAGATGCAGCGATTGCGTTGGCTAGGCCATATCATAAGAATGAGCGATGATGAACCCGCTAAAAAAGCGTATGAATACATGCCACATGGCGGTGCACGCAGAATTGGCAGGCCAAGGAATAGATGGCGCAAACAAGTGGATGATGAGATGAAAAGGCGCGGTATTCCAGAGTGCAAAGCAACAAATAGAGAGGAATGGAGATCTCTTCTTAGTTCGGCCTATAGAACAAGTGTTCTGTAATGGGCCAGCTAAGTAAGTAAGTAAGTAATTTTGATAAATTCAAATTTTAAAATCATTTTGTGCGTGAGGTTTTTTCACCGAATCACCATATAATTATGGTTTTATGTAATCTTATGGCAAAACTCATCACGCTACGATACAGGGATATGAGGTTGTAAAAAAGTCATAACCCCAATGCACATGCCTGGATTTGTATTCCATTTGGTCGTCAGTGACAAATGACAAGAAATACAAAAACAAAATTTTTGTCCACAAATTAAAAATCAATTTCAGAAACTAATTACCAAGTAATTAAAAGTTGAAACTACAATAAATGTTTCACAGTTTGTTAATCGTATTTCCCTTTCCCCTGTGAATTATTAAATAATAAGCTAATCTTGTCTTCTCCTCAAACAGTTTCAATTATTTATATAGTTTCTCCATTCCCAAAACAAATAATACCAATTATATAGAATACTCATAAAATCCAATAATATAAACAGAACATTAATGTGCTTCTGTGCTTGTACGACTATGTGAAATTTTAGGGGAGGTCAGGTTATATTTTGTTCCCCCTCTTGCCATAATTATGATAACCAAAGAAATAAAAATCTAATTGAAATTCAATTACATTAAATTACTGCAATATTAATCATTCTTTTCTTTTGCTATGTGTGTGTTTGTTTTCTAATGGCTTTGGTGAAATACTGAGTTGCAGGAAATTTGTCAGTATATTTGTATTTCTGTTTTATTTTTTTATGATTATTAGTTATGGCGCCATATTTGTTTCGTTTTGACACACAAGAATGACAGGAAAACATTTTGTTATAGATTTCTATCATAGTCTGTGTAAATTTGTGTGTATGTTTTTGTTAGAGGCAACCATGTACACATGCCTTGCCCTTTTTTCACCATTTAATGGTTTTCCTGTCTATGATGTTAGAGTGTGAATTTTATTTCCTTTTTAGGCATTTTCATGTTAATTACTTTCTTGTCGTAAAAAGTTCATAAAGAGAAAGAGAGAGTGTTAGAGACATATTACTTTTCAAATATTAAAACAATAATTTATGACTCGTATTTCATTTTAGTTGTTAAATGTTGTTCAAATCGTAAAACAATTGAGGTCCTATTAACGTTTCACAAAAGTTGTCATATTTTGTTGATGATTTTCTGAGGGGTGTGGTAATTTTTTAATTAACAAATGACTTATTACTAGTTCGGCATTATTTATTGCCAAATGGGCAGGAGCGCATTACTAATGAATATTCCATTGTACTTATTACACAATAATCCTTATTATACTCTCCATCATATAATGAAGGGTATATTACGTTTTTCATTCCGTTTGTAACTTCTCGAAATAATCAGTTAAGATCCAACAAAGTATATATATTCGCGATCAGTGTGCAAGACTACAATGATAAGGCCATATCCTACTGTCTGTTTCCGTCTAAATATCCACGTTTTGGTACAGCTCCCATACAAATTGACGCGTGACGCTTCGACACTGTTTCCAGTGGCTTAAAATCATTTCTAAAAGAAATTGCTTACATAACTCCAAGTTTAAGTATAGCCCCCATATAAAACTACCACTATATTTGAGGTATTTTCACGTTATTATCTACATTTTCCGCCTAAACATGCTGTATTTGGTATTCTTCTTAACCAATGGTTAAAAACTTCTCCCCCAAAAAATGGTCGACGTAGGTCTACTTTTTGATATATCACCCATTTATGGTAATTATTTGATATTCGTTGAGGCTACAACACTTTTAAGAATAAAGCTTTTAACCGCATTATTCAACCGAAATAGCTGATAGTATTGGATAAAGAACATTTCTTCAGAGAATAGTTTAGGTCCACGTTTTTACATAGCCCCATATAATGGCACATCCCGTTTTTTGCAATTTTTGGAGGGTATTATGCAACCGATATAGCTGAAATTCGGTATAAAATCATTGTTGGTGGATTAAAACATTCCAACATAGAATTTGAATTTTTTGAAGGCTTAGTCACATTTTTCTCACACACATTTTTTAGTCTCCGTTGGAGCATATTTCTTTACACGTTTTAGAACAGTCCATGTTAGTGCGGAACACCGGATTTTCGGTATTTTTAAAGTTTTAGCCACGCAATCCAAACGAAATGTCTAAAATTTGACTCCAATATAATTTATGATGTCTCCATCATAATAGTATAAAAAGTTTAGCGTGTTAGAATATTACACCGTTTTCATTTGTTTATACTCTCAGTATTTATGCTAACGAGGGTGTATACACTTTCATACGGGCAAAATGTGCCTAATCGAAATAATTGTTTTAGACCCCAAGTATGTTTGTACGAAACCCGTTTCAGAGAATTTGGAGTCGATTTAGCAATGCCCATCCGTCTACCTGACTGGCTGGTGCGCATGATAACTCCCTACTGATGAACCAATTTGGTGCCTTCGTAATATTCTGTCCAAACTTAGTTAAAGTTCCAAGATGTACCATATCGGTCCACTCCTTCAGCTACCTCCCCCACAAAAGTTCGAAAATGTTCGGAAAAATTGTACGAACGATAACTCTTAAAGACAGTAACAGATTTGGTCCATACTTTACACATGGTGCTCATGGGATCTATCAGTCCACTACTTCGGGTATCACCCACACACAATTTCTGAAAAGTTCTGTTTAGGACCTGCTCTCGAATCGCTTTGATTTTTGTTGCAGCAACTTGTATTTGCTTCCCCCATTATGGTAGTTCTAGTTTTATCAGGGGCAAGCTCATACTTGCTGAGAAAAATTGCCTGAAGTTTTGAAAAATCCCTATGGCACCAAGTGTAGTGGTTGTAGAGCACGATAACTCTCGAACGGATGCACCGATTTGGTGCAACATTTGGTCATCGTAATATTTTGTCCGAGCTAAGTGCAAGTTCGAAGATGAGACCGATAGGTCCACTACTTTAAGTACCTCGCCCACAAAAGTTCGAAAATGTTCGGAAACATTTTGCGCACCATAACTCTTGAAGGGATTTACCTGATTTGGTTCATACTTTGCACATCGTGACATTCCGGCTATTTATACATGAAGCTCCAATATGGACTCCGTTGGTCCACTCTTTCGGTTGCCTAACATAAAATTTTCGAAAAGTTAAGTTCAGGACCTGCTTTCGAATTGCTTCTTCTTGTTTGTAACAACATGTGTTTGCTGCCCTCATTACGACGGTACAAGTTTTATTGGGGGAGAGTCCATACTTCCTGAGAAAGTAGCAGTGGTTGGGGCGCCTGATAACTCTCAAACGGATCTGTCGAAACGGTTCAAAATTTGGCCTTCGTAATATTCTGTCCAAATTAAGATTATATTCGAATGCACTAAGGTGCGCAACTTCCATTAACCCCCTCCTCCTCTGTCGGATATTGTGAATTGATAAAACTTTCAATTCACAGAGGCTGAGAGTATGTCTCCGTCAGCAAACTCGGCTGATACCATTTTACTTGTTTAAATCGATTTTCAAATAAAAACAAATTTTAAAAAGTAAATAAAAGTTGTAAGCGACTTGGCCAAACCGTCATCTAGAAACCAACCAGCACCAGCTCCACTATGATTCTTCAGTCAGATTACTGTTGTCTTTCCTTACAAACACAAATAATTTTTTTCTCATAGTGTAAGCTTTTACCATAAAATACCACAAGTTCCTCTTATATAAGGCCACGTGGACTTCTAAGAAAAGGCCTTGACCGTCTATCTGATAACAAGCTCTTCTCATAGAAGACCAGAAGGTCCTCTCATAGAAGCCCAGAAGGTTCTCCTATAGCTGACCACAAATACTTTTATAGAATATCATACGATCTTCATATAGAAAACCGCAAGGACCAAACTTTTCCTCATAGAAGACCAGAAGGTCTTTTCATAGAAGAACAGAAGGTATTTTCATAGAAGACCAGAAGTTCTTCTCATAGAAGATCATAAGATCTTCTCATAGAATACCAGAAAGTATTCTAATAGAAGACCAGAAGTTCTTCTCATAGAAGACCAGAAGGTCTTCTCAAAGAAGACAAGAAGGTCTTCTCAAAGAAGACAAGAAGGTCTTCTCATAGAAGACAAGGAGGTCTTCTAATAGAAGACCAGAAGGTCTTCTCATAGAAGATCATAAGGTCTTCTCAAAGAAGACAAGAAGGTCTTCTCATAGAAGTCAAGAAGGTCTTCTCATAGATGACAAGAAAATTTTCTCATAGAAGACCATAAGGTCTTCTCGTTGAAGACCATTAGGTATTCTAATAGAAGACCACAAGGTCTTCTCATAGAATACCAAAAGGTCTTCTCAAAGAAGACAAGACCACAAGGTCTTCTCATAGAAGACCACAAGGTCTTCTCATAGAATACCACCAGGTCTTCTCATAGAAGATCACAAGGTCTTATCATTGAAGACCACAAGGTCTTCTCATTGAAGACCACACGGGCACCTAATAAAAGACGGGATGTTCTTCTAACAGAAGATCATAAGGTCTTCTCAGAGGAGATCATAAGGTCTTCACATAGAAGACCATAAGGTCTGCTCATAGGAGATCATAAGGTCTTCACATAGAAGACCATAAGGTCTTCTCATAGAAGACCACAAGGTCTTCTCATAGAAGACCACAAGGTCTTCTTATTGAAGACCACAAGGTCTTCTCATAGAAGACCTAATAAAAGACGTCACCTAATAAAAGACGGGATGGTCTTCTATGAGAAGACCTTATGGGATGGTCTTCTATAGAAGACCATAAGGTCTTCTCATAAAAGACCATAAGGTCTTCTCATAGAAGACCATAAGGTCTTCTCATAGAAGACCATAAGGTCTTCTCATAGAAGACCATAAGGTCTTCTCACAGAAGACCATAAGGTCTTCTCACAGAAGACCATAAGGTCTTCTCATAGAAGACCATAAGGTCTTCTCATAGAAGACCATAAGGTCTTCTCATAGAAGACCACAAGGTCTTCTCATTGAAGACCACAAGGTCTTCTCATTGAAGACCACAAGGTCTTCTCATAGAAGACCTAATAAAAGACGTCACCTAATAAAAGACGGGATGGTCTTCTATGAGAAGACCTTTAGTCCTATATAAGTCTCATAGAAGACCATATGGTCTTCTCATAGAAGACCATAAGGTCTTCTCATAGAATGCCATAAGGTATTCTCATAGAAGGCCACAAGATCTTTTCATAGCAGACAATAAGGTCTTCTCATAGAAGACCATAAGGTCTTCTCATAGAAGACCATAAGGTCTTCTCATAGAAGACCATAAGGTCTTCTCATAGAAGACCATAAGGTCTTCTCATAGAATACCATAAGGTCTTCTCATAGAAGTCCATAAGGTCTTCTCATAGAAGACCATTAGTTCTTCTCATAGAAGACAATAAGGTCTTCTCATAGAAGACCATAAGTTCTTCTCACAGAAGACCATAAGGTCTTCTCATAGAAGACCATAAGGTCTTTTCGTGGGAGACCATAAGGTCTTCTCATAGAAGTTCTTTTCACAGAAGACCATAAGGTCTTCTCATAGAAGACCACAATGCCTTTCTATAGAAGACAACAATATTGTCCTATAGAAGACTACAATATCTTCCATGCATAGAAGACCACGATGTCTTCTGATAGAATACCACAAGGTCTTCTCAGAGAATACCGCATATTCTTTTCATAGAAGGCCGCATGGTCTTCTCATAGATAACCACGAATTCTTCTTATAGGAGACTACGTGATATTATCATAGAAGACCACGATGTCTTATCATAGAAGACTACGAGATCTTCTCACAAAAGACCACGAGGTCTTCTCATAGAAGACCACGAAATCTTCTCATAGAAGACCTCGAGGTCGTCTCATGGAAGAACACGAGATCTTCTCATAGAAGATCACATGGTCCTTTCATAGAAGACCACAAAGTCTTCTCATAGAAGTCCACAAAGTCTTCTCATAGAAGACCACGAGGTCTTCTCATAAAAGACCACGAGGTCTTCTCATAGAAAACCGCGAAGTCTTCTCATAAAAGACCACAAGGTATTTTTATTGAAGATCACATGATCTTCTTAAAGATCGTCTCAACGAAGACCTCAAATTAGTCCTATATAAGTCCAGAAGGTCTTCATTTATAGAAGATCACAAGTTATTTTAGTATCGTTGTCTTCATATGGAAGACCACAATGCCTTCACATAGAATATCGAAATAATTCTTATGGAAGATCTCAAGGTCTTCTTAGGGAAAACCATAAGGATCAAGAGAGACCAGGATCTCTTCTTAAGGAATACAGAGAGGTTTTCTTATAGAATACCAAAATTACTTCTGATAGAAGACCATAGGTCTTCTGAAAGAAGGCCAAAACTCTTTACGGAATACCATACGATGTGTTCTTATAGAAGATCACAAGGCATTCTATCTGAATACCATGAGGTTTTCCGTAAGAAGACTACGAAGTCTTCACATAAAATACCACAACTTCTTTTTATCAAAGACAAATTTCCATTGTTTTAGAAAGATTTTGATGTTTGTAACCCACCTCCAATATTCTGTTTCACTATAATGGAAATGAAAACTAAACAAAGAAATCTTAAGGAATAAATAAAAATCAATGGTTATGAGTTTATTGGCTTCTTTCTACTTCTTCTTAGTTTATTCACAACGAACTAATAACCATTTGTCGTCGTTGTCTTTTTCAGATAACCAAAGGCCATCTAAAATATTTATAAAAGAAACCTAGAGGCAAACGTCAATGTCTTCGTTCTTGTCAAGCTGCAAACCACAAAAGTTCATTGAACTGTGATCCCTCTATGTATGTGTATGAGTGCGGACAAAGGACAAAAATTGTGTGATACACACAGTCGCAAAAGGAGTCAATGAATTGGAATATTGGAATATATTTAACATCATTTACAGGAGTGTTGAATTGAAATGATGGCTTTCAACGATGACAACAATCATTTATAACATAGTTTTGATATGGGGTAAAGTGTCTAAAAACAAAACAAAAAAGAATGGGAGATAAAAGATAATAAGAAAAGAAAAATAATAAAGAATATATTTAATGAATAGTTTAGGGGCTATGAACGTTTAGAAAAACCAATGAACTTTTATGGTTAATAGTTTCTTTGGCTAGATTGAATTAAATTAAAATGCGTATATGGCAACAAAATTTGTTGTTCAAGAATATTGGGATCATAAAAATATGGATATTAACAACATTTTAAACATGCACACATTTTGTCTGTATGCATTTGAATTATTTGGAAAGGTCAAAAGTTGAATTAATTTGTATTAGTATGCAAGACACTTCGAATAACTCTACTAATGCCAAAGGAAAACCTATTTCATGTCTCTGATCTATACAATAGGGTGACGTAGGGGATGAAAGATACCAAGCAACGGCCCTGAATGGCTTTAAAATGGCAAAACCCAGGACTCATATTGGCCCCTTTTTCAAATCTAGTGGATTCTGACCTCTGTGTGGTGCCAATTGGGGAGCTGCATTTGGACTAGTAACCCAGTTTGGTTGTGGATTTGTAGTTGGTCGAAGGTTAAAACATCTGGTCTCCAGCCACACTGAATGAAAGACTTGCTACAATTCGATTAAAAACAAAATTCTTCAACATTTGCGCTCATGCTCCCACTGAAGACATGGACGAACAGACCAAAGATATATTTTACGAGCGCTTGGAAGAAACTTAGGACCGTTGCCCTGCCCATGACATTAAAATTACTTTAGGCGATTTTAATGCCAAAATTGGAAAGGAGAATATCTTTGGTCAAACGGTCGAGAAATTCAGTCTCCACAGTGAAACATCTGACAATGGTATGAGGCTGATAGACTTTGCAGCTGCAAAAAACATGGTAGTTAGCATTACCAGATTTAAGCATCTCGATATTCATAAGAGCTCCTGTCAATCTCCAGATCGGAAAACAAGAAATCAAATTGATCACGTTAAAGCTGTCCTTAAACGTAGCACAAGCAGGTACAACACGGAACTTCGATGTCTGTAAGCTGCTACCACAACCGGTAACCAAAGCACTCCTAGTCTCGATAACATGTATTTCCATACTTGGATAGCAGACACCTCCACCAAGTAACCCATGGTATGACCAGGAGTGTGGTGCTGCTGCCGAAGAGGAAAATGCGGCATACTGGCCTACTATATAATCAGTAGCAAAGCGTAGGCCTTGAGGGAGGTATTGGGAGAAAATGAGAGATGCGAAAAGTCTTTCCGCAGGAAACAGATAAATCCTGTGTCCCTCCACAAGAAAGGTTATAAAACTGTTTGCTCTAACAATATGGGCTCCCTATTACATGTACGATATTACGAGAACGACGAAAGCCTACTGTCAGCGAAATAATTCGGCAATACCAATGGGGCTTTAGACCAGAAAAATCCACCATTGACTAGATATTTACCCTGCGGCAAATCCTAGAAAATACCCAAGAGATGAAGATTGACACTTACCATATTGTTGATTGTAGAGGAGCCTTCGAGAGACCCTTACGTTAAAAGATATTCCAAACCATGTCTGCATTTGGTATCGCCGCAAAGGTTCGGCTTTGTAGGATAACTTTAACTGATACCCAGATACTCAGATAAGATAGTAAAGAGCCTCTTCGAACAGTTAAGTATTAAAAGAGATTTCACATAAGGAGACAGCCTTACGTTTAACATTCGGCTGGAAGAGGAATCCACATTATTAGCCAATAGCTACTCGTTAATTGCTTTTGCTGATTTTAGAGCAATTACCCGAAATGTGACAACAAATAAGTGTATATTAAGGTTGTTCTTCTATTTGTAACATATCGAACTAAACAATTGCGACCATATAAATTATATATATTCTTGATCAGAATATAATTCTAAGACGATCTAGAAATGTCCGTCTTTTGTAATCACTCTAGCGTCCGCAATAATTGAGATAAGAAGCAGCCGAGTGTCTTTTCTCATAGGATGGTCAAGTTCGAAATTTTGCTATATAGGTCCACGTTTTGGCATAGCCCCATATAAAGGTACCACCCGATTTACGGTATTTTGAGGATTTTAGCTCAATTTTTTGACCGAACTAGATGAAATTTGACATTTGTGGTCCACTCTATGTGTATATTGGGGCTTATAACAGTACCTTCCCATTTAAGGTATTTTGGGGATTTAGTTACATTTACACCCAAATTGCCTCCAATTTGGTACTTTTGGTTTAACGAGGTCAAAAACCTCTGCACCAAAAATTGTGGAGATAATAGGTCCACGTTTTGGTATAGGCCTCATATAACGGTACTTCCCCATTTAAAGAATTTTGAGGCTTTAGATACACTTGTTAACAGAATTAGCTGAAATTTAACAGTTAAGTTTCCCAATGACCGAAAAACTTCTCAATTAAAAATTGCTAATATAGGGTAACGTTATGGTACAGCCCCATATAAAGGTACCCCGCGATTTTACGTATTTTGAAGCTTTTAGCTACATTTTCTGACCGAATTAGCTTAAATTTAACATTTGAGGTTGCCAATGACCAAAAAACTTCTCCTCTAAAAATTACCAAGATAGATCCGCGTTTTGGTATAGTCCCCATATAACGGTACCCCGCGATTTCCGGTATTTTTTAGGATTGTTGCTAAAATTTTTAACCGAGCTAGCTATAATGTGAGACTTGAGGTTTTCAGCTGTCACGAAAAATCGTCAACCGTACCCCGATTTTCGGTATTTTGAGGATTTTAGCTACAATTTTTGACCGCACTACCTGAAATTTGACATTTGAAGTTCTCAGTGGTCTCGAAACTTCTCCACCAAAAATCCATTTTGTGGTATAACCCCGTAAAACGGTACCCCCCAATTGTCAGTATTTTTATGATTTTAGCAATATGAAATTCGACATTTGAAGTTCTCAGAGGTCTCGAAACTTCTAATCCAATCCCACGGATACCTCCCCCACAAAACTTTTTTCGCAAAAATTATGCGCACGATAACTCTCGAAGGGACTAACTGATTTGGTCCATACTTTGCATATCGCAATATTACTAACAGGCATAGATCAAATTAAAAGATGGACTATATCGGTCCACTTCTTCAGATACCTCCCCCACAAAAGTTCACACAATTTGAGAAAAGCACTGTTTAAAAGTACGAATCCTTTTCCCGGTATGACACCATGTGTTGTGGATGGAGCACACGATTACTCTCGTGCGGATAAAACGATTCGGTCAAAAATTTGGCAGACGCAACATTTTGGGCAAAATGAAAACAAGTTCTACGGTCCAGTCCCTTTTCGCTAAAATTCTGCGCACGATAAATCTCGAAGGCAGTAACCGATTTGGTCCATAAGTTGGACGTTGTAATATTTCTACGAGACATAGATCATAGATCGGATACTTCCTACACAAAATATCGGAAAAGGACCTAATCTCAAATCGTTTTAATTTTTCTTGCAACAGATTGAACTCAAGGCCCCTATTACGAAAGTACAAGTTTTTTGAGTGGCATGTCAATACTGCCTGAGAAAATGGCCCGAATGCTGTAAATAACCCGAAAATAACCCGAACTTCCGAAGCGAATACTGCGTTGGTTCACGTTTTGCATATCTTCGAATATAAGATGAAATTCGAAGATGGTGCTTATAGGTCCACTCCTTACGGCACCTCCCCCACTAAAGTTTGAAAATATTCTCTGAAAGGGTAAGCGCAATATCTCATAAAGGAGCAACCGATTTGGTCCAAACTTTGGATGTTGAAATACTATTTTCTCCAAACTTAGTTATTGTTCAAAAGTGGGCCCTATTTTTCCATACCTTAGGGTACCACCCACACAAATTATCAACATTTTTTGTTTAAGTGCGATTAATGGTCTGTGCAAGAAAACTTTGGACATTTTTACCGAAGGTACTCGTGGTTGCCCTGTTTACAGCGATATCATGTTTTTCGTGGGCAAGTCCATGTTTCCTGATATAATGGTCCTATCGAGAGGAATGACTCCCAAAATAAGAGATTTTATCCTGAAGACACCCAAAATACACACGTTTTTTGGGAAAAAGGTGTTTCAATTCACACAGGCTGAGGAGGGTATACCTCTGTAGGCAAAGCTGACTGATACTTTTTTACTTTTTTGACATAATTTAGGCATTTGGGGTATACGTTGTCGAACAATTTTTGCACCAAATAGGAATCTAATTATTCCATTTTAGTTCAGAATAGTTTGTTGTAAAGTTCGAAGATTGATCGTATTGGTCCACTCCTTCGGATACCTCCCCACAAAAGTTCGAAAATGTTCAGAAAATTTGTGCGCATGATAACTCTTGAAGGGAGTAACCGATTCAGTCCATACTTGGCACATCCTAAAATTTCTACCAGATTTAGGTTTCAATACGGAATCAATCGACCACACACCACCACACAAAATATTAAAAAGTTCAGTTTAGGACCAGCTCTCAAATAATTTTGATTTTTGTTGCAACAACTTGTTTTCACTGCTTCCCCTAACGAGGGTACAAGCTTCATCAGGGGAAACCCCATACTTTCTGACAAAATAGCCTAAAAGTTACAAACAAACCCCTTATGACACCGTGTGGAGTTGTTGGGGCGCAAGATAACTCTCGAACGGATATGCCGCTTCGGTCCAATATTTGGCCTTCGTAATATTTTGTCCAAACTTAGTTTAAGTTCGAAGATTAGCCATATCGGTCCACTCCTTTAGGTACCTCCCCCACAAAAGTTCAGAAATGTTTACACATCTTAATATATCTACCAGGGGTATAGGTCTGGTTCGAATATGGACTATATTTGTCCACTAATTCGGGTAACTCCCACACAAAATTTCGGATAAGTCCACTTTAAGACCTGCTCTCTAATCAGTTTGATTTTTGTTGAAGCAACTTGCATTCAGTGACCACCTTTACGATGCTATACGTTTGTTAAGGGGCAAGTAAATACTTCCTGAGAAAGTAGCCCGAAAGTTGTACAAATTCCAATGGCACCATTTGTAATGGCTGGAGCGGACTATAGCACTCGCACTGGGCAACCAATTTGGTCCGAAATTTGGCCTTCGTCATATTTTGTCCTAACTAAGTTTTAGTTCGAAGATGGGCAATACCGATCCACCAATTCAAGTACTTCCGCCCAAAATTTAAATTTCACTAAAATTGTATGCACGATACACTTTCTTGAACTGGGTAACCAATATTTTGTCCAAATTTAGTTTAACTTGTAAAATGGCCTATATCGGTCCTCTCCATAAGGTCCATTTTTGTTTAAGGGCAGTTTAGGGTCTGTTCGAAGATCCTTTGGAAATGTATACCTACCGATGCTATTCGTTGTGGTATTGTTTACAGCGATATTATGTTTTCCGTGGACAAGTTCATGCTTCCTGACATACTAGTCCAAATGTTATTGGATGATCCACTGAAATGACTAGTGGGTGCGATATCTATCGAAAAGGTATGTCTCCCAAAATAAGATCCACTTTTATAATTGACTATGTCGGTCCATTCCTTCAAGTACTTCCTTCGCAACACTTTTGAACTTTTGAACATGTTCAAAAAGGGCCAATTCACAAAGGCTGAGGGTATATATCTGTCGGAAAAGCCGACTGATACTGTTTTTACTTGTTGAACTAGTTCAAAATAGATTTTTGATAGGTATACGACATTGTCTGTGTATGTTTTGTACACCACAAAATATGTCATATATGTATGTAAGTAAGTCGCAATATCTGACAGAAAATCATCTTTACTGCTCCATACCACAATTCTGTAGCCGCATAGTCTGTCCTCCCTTATAATAACTTTGTTTAAATATCCTAGCAGGCAAAGGTGCTTTGCGCTTCAGGCGCAAATGAGTTGTATACAACATAATATTGCTTTTATTAAATCTGGACACAAAGTCTCAGACCTCTTAATTTTAAAGCCATTAAACATCGATTTGTTAATTTTCAATCGTGAAGTGTAAAGTTTATGCTTTTCTGAAAAACTCTAAAGTTTTATGTTAAATATTTGCTTTCAAAAAACATCCAGAAAACTATTTAAGGCAAACCTATTTCGTTACTTCGTTATTTCAATGTTTTTGATTTGTTTATTTTCTGCTCAAGAAAACTTATCAAATAACAAGAAGACATGAGGATGAAAAAACAAACGTAGATTGTTCAGATTGCTCCTTCGACGTTCACTTTGTACTCACTGGAGTTATTCCATTTTGTTTGTTTGATTTCTTTGTTATGGCTTGCCTGAGTACTATTTGCCCAGCTATAAAAAGGGTTTGCAATTCTTCTTCTTTCTTTTTTCATTTTTCTCCACAACATTCTAATAAAAATTTCTTTCAAGCTATCATGGTTTTATTGTTGTTACTGTTGAAATGATTTGCAACTTTGCAGGTAAAAATTCTGTAAAGTGAATACCATAAAATGCAAGAACATATTAGAAGAAGAAGAAGAAGAGACGAAGAAAAACAATCCAACTACCATAGAACGCCCGCCCGCCACTGCCCACACTGTTGTTGCCATCGATAAAAGGCAAATGTAGACTTTAACTTTACGTTGATCTGTGTTCTTTGCAATAAATTGTTGCAGTTTTAGTGTAGTTGTTGTTGCTGTCAATGTTGCAGTTGTTGTTGTCCTTGGAGCCAATGACATCTTATGGTGGAACTATGTGCCACAATTTTATAACATGATATTGCACCCAACCACTATAGGTTGTTGTTGTTGGTTTTGTGACCAACGGGTGTTTTCATTTTCTTGGAAGACACGCTATACTATGATGCCGTTACTATAATCCACATAGCCTTTGTAACAACAGTTCTCGCCACAAGTTTTTCTGATAAGGAAAGCTTCCCAAGACAATTTATAGGAGGGAGTTCAAATCTCAAAATAGAACAACTTGGAGGACTTTTAGAAATATTTTTCACACTAAAAGTTACTGCTGTCCTCCTTGAAATTTTATGATTACTTTCATTTTTCAGTTATTCGGAATGCTACGGGGACTGCACTAAAACTTTCTGGTCTAGGCAACATCGCGTATTACTAGGCGCCATTTGATTTTTATGGAAAGTTTGACAGTTTTAAACCTAAACGTACTCAGGACAGTTTGTCATATGACCATGTGTTGTGTTGTTTACAGCGACTTGAAAAAATTACTTTGCAAAAAAATAGAATTTACTTGTGAACATTTTGACCGATCCTTTTTCACAACTTTCGATAATCACAAGAGTGCATCAATTAAAATCAATATTTGTAAGTCGATAAAGAACCATCATATAGCACTATGAACAACTGGTTTGATGAATTCAATCGTGGCCGACTTACTTACTTACATAGCTGGCCCATTACAGAACATTTGTTCCATAAGCCGAACTAAGAAAAATTTTCCAATTTTCTCTGTTTGCTGCTTCGCTTTCTGAAATACCACGCCTTTTTATCTATTCATCCATTTGTTTGCTCCATCTAAGCTTAGTCCTGCCAAGTCTGCGTGCACCGCCATGTGACAAGTATTTATACGGCTTTTTAGCGATTTCATCATCGCTAATTCTTATGATATGGCCTAGCCAACGCAATCGCGGCATCTCGATATATTTATCTATATTGATGTCGTTGTATAGAAGATACAGCTCGTGGTTCGTACGACGTCGATATTCACCGTCAACGCAGATTGGTACATAGATCTTTCAAAGAAGTTTTCTCTCAAACACACCAAGCACTGCCTTGTCCGCTTGTGCAAGTACCCAGACTTCGGAACCATACACCAGCACAGGTAGTATCAGTGTTTTGTAAATCGTTGTTTTTTCTTTGACGAGATGTGGCTATGTTCTTAAACTGCTTACTCAGCCCGAAGTAGCATCTGTTGGCCAATACCATTCTTCTTTATATTTCACAATTGATATTGTTTGTTGTGTTTACGTCGGTGCCGAGGTGGACGAAGTCTTTTACTACAGTTGGTCCAATCTCTATGGACGCCTAACGCGTCGACACTATCAACTTGATCTTCTCGCCGTTTACCACCAGACCCACTTTAGCAGATTCCCTTTAGACTTTTGCAAAGGTGTAAGTTACTTCCTTTACCGATCGACCTATGACCTATGTCATCGGCATAAGCAAGTAACATATGGCTGTTTGTATATGTTGTGCCACTTCTTTGACTTTCGGGTCTCGTATAACCTTTTCCAGCAGAATATTCAACATTCAGCCACACGCGAGGCCGTCTCCTTGTCTGAAACCTATTTTAGTACTTAACTCTTCGGAGAGGTTCTTTCCTATTTTTACTGAGGACCGAGTATCAATTAATGTTATTCTACAAAGCTGAATGAGCTATGCAGGGATACCAAATTCAGACATGGCTTGGAATACCTTTGAAAGTACGGGGCTGTCGAAGGCTGATTTCGACAAGTAAGAACGGCGTTAAGTTCGGCCGGGCCGAACTTGTGATACCCTCCACCTCGGATTGTGATGAAGTAAAATTGAACAATTAGTTTACTTTTGTTCAGCAATTTCGGTAAAACAATTTGGCTAACCTTCGGGGGGTACCGTTCTATGGGGGCTATATTAAGGCATGAACCTGTACCGAAAAACTTATGGGGGAAAGCTATATATACCCCCAACGAAGACTAAATACCATTTCGGAGGATTATTGAGGCCACAACCTTCAAAATACCGAAACTCAAGAGGTATTGTGCTATGGGGGCTATATGAAGACGTGGACCTATGCTGACAAATTTCATATGAAAAGTTTTATACCCCAAATGAAGACTAAAAACCAAATTTCAGCCATTTCGGAGGAATATTGAGGCCACAACCTACAAAATACCGAAAATCGGCAGGTACCGTTCTCTGGGGGCTATATGAAGGCGTGGATCTATACCGACAAAATTCTAGCGGAAAGTTGTATAGCCCCAACGAAGAGTAAATATCTAATTTCAGCCATTTCGGAGGAATATTGTGGCCACAACATTCAAAATACCAAAAATCGGGAGGTTTAGTTCTATTGGGGCTATATCAAAACGTGGATCTATACCGACAAAATTCTAGGGAAAAGTTTTATACCCCCAACGAATACAAAGTATCACATTTCAGCCATTTCGGTGCGATAATGAAGCTAAAACCTTCAAAATACCGAAAATCGGGTGGTACAGTTCTATGAGGGCTATATCAAAACGTGGACCGATATAGCCCATTTGCAATACCAAATATCCTAGGAGTAATAGAAACTTCTATACCAAATAACAAAGCTCTATCTTATAAATTGCGAGCTGTATCTTGATTTCAACAGACGGACGGACATGGTTATATCGACTTAGAATTTTACCCTGATCAAGAATATACATATTTTATAGGGTAGTCGATGAATATTTCGATGTGTTACAAACGGAATGACAAATTTAATTATACCCTCCATATTATGGTGGAGGGTATAAAAAGGTGGTAGGTATCGATCTGCACCTCTTTGGTCTTATATAGGATTCGCCGCAGGGTAAATATTTGGTCAATGGTGTATTTGCCAGTTCTCAAGCCGCATTGGTATGGTCCAATTATTTCATTGACCACAGGCTTTAGTCGTTCGCATAATATCCCAGACAATATCTTGGCAGGCAATAGGGAAAAGACTTATAGGGGCATAAGTTAGAGCATACAGTCTTATCTAATTTCTTGTGGACAGGGTACAGGTTGCTCCGGTTCCAATCTTTGGGTACTCGTTCTTCCTGTCAGATGGTGGTAACTAGCTGATGCATACACCTTATCAGCGTGTCGCCACCGGTTTTGAACAGCTCGGCTGGTAAGTCATTGGCTTCTGCTGCCTTATTATTCTTCAGCCGGCTTATTGCTATCTTTACCTCATCTGGGATTCTGGGATTGGATCTGTGGTATCTTCCCCGTCTTTGCTACTATCGCATACCAACAGTTTGGAAAAATTTTCTTTCCATATCCTGAGCACACAATTTGTATCAGTTACCAACTTACCTTGTTGGTCTCTACAAGAGGATGTGCCTCTACTAAAGCCATCAGTTTTACGTTACACTCTTTGGTAGAACTTTCGGGCTTCATTCTGGCTCCTGTACATCTCGATTTTTTTTACACTCCCGCCTTTCCATTTCTCTCTTTTTCCTGCCGAAAAGACGTTTCTCTTCTCTCCTTTTCTCCCGATACCTCTCTCATGCGCTACGCTTTGGTACTGATTGTAGAGTAGCCCTATATGGCCGACACTTGCCAAAAAACAAAGGCTGCGATGGCCGCGGAAAATCGGCAGTTGTGCCACAAAAAATTAAGCCGTGCATAAACGGATTATGTAAGATCGTCATACCGTGAGATAGAGGTATCCTTGGGCATCTTTTTCACCAAATAACATTTGATATTGAACACCTGGCCGCAAAAATGATTTTTTTCTCGTTAGATCCAGGAAAATAGAACAATCGCTCAAAAAAGGCTATTGTGGATTGGCGCAAAGATGTTGGGAATAAAAACGATCGCGGTGCTTCAAACGACGTTGGGTCTATGCTTACGAGCCCGAAACAAATCAGGAATCGACCGTTTAAGTCTTCAAAAGAGAGCTAAATCCAACAAATGGTCATCTGTTACTTCGGCAAAATTGACCGTGTGGCGACTATACGGCTGGAGAAATTTAGGACGGTTAATTCTGAGTGGTACACTACGATTTGTTTGCCTGAAGAAATTCGAAAAACGAACAAGAGAAGACGAATCATTCTGCACCATGAAAATGAGAGCTCTCATAAATCGATTCAAACCAGCGGTTGTTTGACCTGACAAAACGTGGAATTGATGGGCCATCCGCCATACCGCCATAAGAAAAGATCCGAGGTCAACGATTTTTGGCACCAAGATATGCCGTAAAAGCGTTCAAAAAACCATGTTTTGGAGGTGTCTTAATCGGATGGAAAAAGTGATTCAACAATTGGTTTGAGAAAATAATAAAACTATTTTTGATGATAAATATTCGCGTTTTCAACATAACATATATTTGTGGCTATGGTTTTTCAGAATTAAGAGGGCAGGAGTAGCTAAGTACTTAATTTAAGTTTTATTTTGTCTTAAAATCGGAAAATGGCAACCATTACAACATGAAGGTTCGACAACATAGTAGCTTCACAGATTTTGTTGAACTGTGCTTTATGATTCGACCAAACTGAACCATATTTTTTTGGATGCTTGCTGTCTTTCCTATTTTTTTGCTCTATTCCCATAAAATAGTTTTGTTGTGAGCTTATGTCAGCTGTAGTAGTAGCATGGCTAGGAATAAAGTGTGTGTTGACAGCATGAGTTGAGTTGATGTCTGTTTACATCTATGGTTAAGGATGAATGAGTGATTGTTTCACAGTGAATAAGGACACACGTGTCAACGCAATGAATGTGGTCGTTGCCTTATAACACCGCATTTGGCTTACAATGTACATTTCACGTTTATAACCTGAAAAATGTTCAACCACGAAACAGTTGTGTGGAATTCGTTAGTAGGTGGGTAGATGCGGAGCAGAAGAGTATTTTCTTTTTTGGGTTTTTAAAGATTTATTATTTTCTCTAGCTAAGGGGTAAGCATTGATTTAATTGTAAAGCAGATGTGAGGATAGGTGGTGTAAAGTTATATGCTGCTTTGGAAATGTAGAGGGAGTAGTTTTTAATAAGGGAATGTTCCACAGAGAGAGATGATATATTTTACGAGCGCCTAGAGAAAGCATACAACCGATGTCATTTAGTAATAAAATTGTTTCCTTTAGGAGGGTCTTCCTTCCATAAACAACTTTTAAAGCCCTACTTTTCATAGTAGATCCCACAACTGTATTATTTTCTTAAAAGAGCTTCAAAAGCGTATCGCTTGATTATTGTGGAACATTCTACATGATGGATGCTAAAACGGTATATGCATCGGCGAACGGGTATAAATACGCGGGAGTAGTTGTCTAGCGAGTTGAGTTGTAAATTATTCCGTGAACAACAATCGTCAGCATTAAAGAAGTAAACCGTGAGTTAAGTGAGGTGTAACTAAGCGGACTGAAGTCTAGTGTGAATAACTGAAGTGAAGTCAATAAAACATCGTAGAAACGTAATCTAAAACGACATCGTATCGGGAAATAAAACAACGCCTACACGGAGATAATTCAAACCTTAATTTCCAAACAAAATATATAATATAATTGCTTCACATACATATGTACATCCCAGAGATGGGAGGGAGATTCATATTAGCTCAATGAAATGGGACCTACTGTTTATCGTCGAAAACCTGTAGAGAAGTTTTACATTGCTGAAATACTTACAGTCAACCAAAAAAGTCTACATACACCCTATAAATCTCGAGTTTTAAGGGTAAGGAAGCATTTTTATGAAAATCAAAGTACATACTTCTATTTCATATCCCTAATAAACAATATTACATACAACAAAAATATATTCCATAATACGAATAACGGTAAAATTCTATAAAAATTAAAAAAATGATAGGGAAAAAGTGTACATACACCCAATGAAATATTAAGATTACCGTAAAATTTATGGAATAAGCAATACAAATTTTACATTTTATTGCTTTATCGAATGTATCTGGTTGTCTATGATATATTTTAGACAAAATAGGAATATATTTGTGCTTTAATTGACATTATTTAAGGTCAGACTTCGCGTATAGCTCGTTAAGGTGGACCCTTGCAGATTTCTTTGAGTTTTTCAGTCTGGTAGTTTATGAAACCCCAGGAAATACAATGGGACTAATTATTTTGAGATCCTAGAGCGATTTGAAGTTGTTCTTATGGATAATATATGCTCCTGAGCTTCGCTAAATATGCGAACTCCTGAGTTTTTCATAAATTTTATAGTTTTCACAGCATTCCAAGGGTCAAATTACAAGCAAGAACCTTGGAATTACCTTAAAATAAATTTTTGGACCTTAACTCAATCAGAAATGTACAACATTATTCTACAAACCCGCTCCTAATGTTTCCAAAGCATCAAAATAAAAGCACCACTAAAGAATGCATGAAATTTGTATGAAATTTACACTGTTAACTAGTATGCCCTCGTATTATGATCGTTAGGGTCACTTGAAGCGCTATAAATGTCGGATACTTTTACATTGCTGATTCAAGGGATGCTCGAGGATTGCACCAGACCTTATTACAAGGTAATTCGAAGGCTTCTGCATGTAATTTGCCCCTTGGAATGCTGTGAAAACTTGAAAAACTCAGGAATTAGCATAATTAGCGATGCTCAGGAGCATATATTATCCATAAGAACAACTTCAAAGCTCTCTAGGATCTCAAAATAATTAGTCCCACTGTATTTTCTGGGGTTTCATAAACTACCAGACTGAAAAACTCAAAGAAATCTGCAAGGGTCCGCCTTAACGAGCTATACGCGAAGTCTGACCTTAAATAACGCCAATTAAAGCACAAATATGTTCCTATTTTGTCTAAAATATATCATAGACGACCAGAGATATTCGATAAAGCAATAAAATGTAAAATTTTTATTGCTTATTATATAAATTTTACGGTAATCTTAATATTTCATTGGGTTTATGTACACTTTTTCCCTATTAATTTTTTAATTTTTATAGAATTTACCGTTATTCGTATTATGGAATATATTTTTGTTGTATGTAATATTGTTTATTAGGGATATAAAATAGAACTATGTACTTGGATTTTCATAAAAATGCTTCCTTACCCTTAAAACTTGAGATTTATAGGGTGTATGTAGACTTTTTTGGTTGACTGTAGGAAATGTCGCCAACTTTACACTGAATTGTATTTAGCCATCGCTGAAAATTTGATGTTGCTTGGCCTGGAACCCGGACATTCGGCGTGCAATACCATTGCAACACGGTGGCTTCTTTTCATAAAAGAAATTTTAGAGGTATATTTCCATAGAAGGGAAAATTTTAAAGGTCTTCTTCTCATACAGAATACCTTTAACACATCTTCCTGTAGAAGTACTTCGTCTAATAGAAGATATTCAATGAGTCGCCTTTCATAGAGTATTTTAGAGGCATCCTTGCAGAGAACACCAAGTTCTGGTGTTTTTCCCATAAAAAGAAAAACAAGGGAAAACAAAGTTCGGCCGGGCCGAACTTTTTATACCCTCCTAAGCGAACGGTATTGACGTGAATAGGAACAATTGGTTTAATTTCGTTTTATTGCAGGAGTAGTACATATATCTGAACTGATAATACCCCCTTCAAAAGAGCTCATATGGGGCGACATTTTTGTTCTTTCCAAAACATGGACCAATATTTACAATTTTCCGAATTGAGCGAAATACATAAAATTGGGCAATACCGACTAGACCTAAACCTGGATACTCTGGATTTGGATAGTCAACAACATCGGGAGCACCGTTCTATGGAGGCTGTATAAAACGTTGATCTGTACCGATAAATTTCTGGTGGAAAGTTCCGTAACTACAGCGAAGAATAAATATAATTTTCAGTTATTCCCCTTGAATAATGTGGCTAAAACATTCAAAATACCGAACATAGGGAGGGACATTTCTATGTGGGTTATATAAAAACACAGAACAATACCGGAAAGTTTCAGGTGGAAAGTTTTATACAACCAACGGACAATTAAATATCATCCGTTTCGATGGGATATTGATGACACAACCTTCAAAATACCGAAAATCGGGAATTACCGTTTTATGGGGGCTATACTGGACCTGTACCGACAAGTTTTTGGGGAAGTTTCTACGGGGGTTATTTGAAGGAAATGCGCTTATACTGATAATTCTCTTCTGCAATATTTTATATAGTCATGGCAGTTTAAATACTAAATTTCAGTCATATCAGTGATATATTGAGGCCACAACTTTCAAAATACCTTAAATCGGGAGGTACGGTCCTATGGGAGCTATTTGAGGACGTCGACCTATACCGACACATTTCGGGTGGAATGTTTCATACCCCTATCAACAATTTGATACCAAATATCAGATATTTCGGATGGGAACGAAGACTTACTACCAAATGTCAGTCATTTAGATGGGATATTGAGCAGCAACCTTTACAATATCGAAAATCGGGAGGTACCGTTATATGGGGGCTATATGAAGACATGGACATATACCGACAAACTTCCCCTAGAAATTTGTTTACCCCCAACGATGACTAAATACCAAATTTCAGCCTTCAAAATACCGAAAATAGGGAATTACCGTTCTATGGGGGCTATACTGGACCTGTATCGACAAGTTTCTGGGGGAACGTTTTATACCCCCAACGGAGACTATATACCAAATATCAGCTATTTCTGAGGAATATTGAGTCCAAAACCTTGAAAACACTGAAAATCGGGAGGTAAGCTCCTTGGGGTCTATATAAAAGCGTGGACCTATACCAACAAATTTCATGTGTGCCATTTCTGTGTGATAATGCGGCTAAAACCTTCAAAATACCGAAAATCGGGAGCTATCGTCCTATGGGGGCTATATCAAAACGTGGACCTATATAAACATGTTATTGTCGAAATGTTTCTTAGCCTCCGTAAACACAAAATACAAAGTGACAACCGATTCTGTGGTCAAATGAGACTAATACATTCAAAATATCTTAAAGTGACGCGTACTATATATGGGGCGTTATATGGGGGCTATATCAAAACGTAGACCTATATAAAACTTTGGTAGAAATGTTGTTTAGCCTCTGGAGACACAAAATACCAAATTACAAGCAATTCTGTGGTAAAATAGGACAAATATCTTAACAATTGCTTAAAACGACGACGCGTCACTTTGTATGGGGGCTATACGAAAACGTAGACCTACATAGCCCGCTTTCAATACCAAAAGTCCTACGTACATATAATAGATTCTACCATTATTTCATCCACCTACTTCAGTCCGTTCGGACGCTAGAGTGATTTCCACAGACGGGCGGAAATGGCTATATCGATGTAGAATTGCACGCTGATCAGAATATATATAGTTTGTGGGGTCTACAATGATTATTTTGAGTAGTTACAAACGGAATGACAAACCTTTTCTATAAAAGACATATAAAATGACTCTTCACATAGGAGACATTAAAGAGGTCTTCCTGCTACAGAAAAGTTTTTCGCTCCCACAAGACAAGAATAATAGAGTCTACTATTTCTGCAAATATTTTATTCTTGTCCTTATCTACAAATTTGCTTCATAGGTCAAAAGAAGATTCGCATTGGCTTCAGGGATATAGACCCTAATTTCTTCATTATTTAACCATGTTCAGTTGGGGCAGTAAAATCCAAGCTAGATCTGACACAACAAAACCAAACTAGCATTTTTTTTGGTTTGGTTCTGTACTTTCAAAAAATACTCAATTCAAATTGTTTGCACAAGATTACCTTAAAAATGTAATGGACCGAATACTCTATAACGCCTACGGTGACTAATTTAAAATGACTGGTGGGCACGATAAGTATCCAAAGGAGTGACTGACTATGGTCAAATATTGGTAAATCGTAATATTTGTCTCCCTTCCTGTTTACAGCGTTGGACAAACAGTATTTCTTGGGCAAGTCTATAATTTGTGAGATAATGGCTTAAAAACTCTAATCCTACGGTGACCAAGTAAAATAACTGGTGGATAAAATGACATGATAACTACAAAGAATTGTGTGAAGGACGAAAAGCAAAGGGCAGATAGCTGGCCATCTTAATTCGATTTTTATACTCTCTACTATAATACGAGGGGCATTAAAAACCTTCTGGCCTATGCAACTCGCAGTGTCGCCAGGTGTCACAGTTTTTATCCTAAGCATACTCAGGTCAGTTTGACATATGACCATGCGTTAGGTTATGTACAGTGACTTGAAAAAATTACTTTGCGAAAAAAAATGGAATTTACTTGTGAACATTTTCGTCCGAAAATTGTTCACAATTTTCGACGTGGCAAGAGCGCATCGATCAAACTAAATCTTTGTATGTCGATAAAGGACCATCCATATGAAAAAACTGGTTCAATGAATTCAATCGTGGCGGACACTCGCTAAAAACGTCGTCCCAAAACGGCCGTTGTGTCAGAAAACGGACAATCCAAGATCGCCATGTTAAATACCGTCAGATAGAGACATCTTTGGGTATTTATTCCACCAAATAACATTCGATATTGCTTGAACACCTGGCCGCAAAAATGGATTTTTCTCGCAAGATTCAGCAAAATTAAACAATCGCTCAAAAAAAGGATCGCGTGGATTAGTGCAAAGAAATTGTGCATAAAAACAATCGCGGTGCTTCAAACGGCATTTATAAGATCATCACAGATGGCGAATCTTCGATCTATGCTTAGAAGCCCGAAACAAAACAGGAGTCGACCTTTTGGGTCTCCGAAAGCGAGCCAAATCCAACCAAAGTTGTTCATGGAAATAGACCTTCGAAGCAAATGTTCGCCTGTCTCTTCGGCAATACTGACCGTGTGGCGACTCTACGGCTTGAGAAATAAAGGACGGTTAATTCTGAGCATTATACTACAATTTGTTTGCCTGAAGTCTCCTGAGAAAGTCGAAAAACGAACAAGAGAAGACGAATCGTTCTGCATCATGACAATGCGAGCTCTCACATCGATTCAATCCAGCGCCTATTTGACCGGACAAAACGTGGAGTTGATGGGTCATACGCCGTACAGCCCTAACTGGGGATCCAATGACTTCATTTGATTCCAGCAAATCAAGGAAAAAAGGCGTTGTCAACGAGTTTCGTCGCTAGAAGATGTTGTAAATGCGTTCAAAAACCATGTTTTGGAGGTATCTCAATCAAGCCACTGTAAACAACCCAACACATGGTCATATGTCAAACTTACCTGTGTACGCTTAGGCTAAAAACTGTCAAACTTTCAAAAAAAAAATGTCAAATGACACCTGACGACACTGCGAATTGCCTAGGCCAGAAGGTTTTTTAGTACCCCTCGTATGGAGGGTATAATTAAATTTGTCATTCCGTTTGTAACCTATTGATAGATTTGTCGGACACGCCAAAGAGTATATATATATTGTTGATCAGCAATAAATTCTAAGTCGAAATAGCCATGTCCGTCTGCCCGTCCATCTGTTGAGATCAAGATACAGGTCGAAATTTTTAAGATAGAGCTTTATAATGTTGTATGGAATTTTTTATGACTCCTGTGATAAAATTCAGCCATATTGGTGATATATCGAGGCTAAAACCTTGAAAATACCCAAAATCGGGAGGTACTGTTCTATGGGGGCTATATCAAAACGAATAAGGTTTTAGCCTCGATATATCACCGAAATGGCTGAATTTTGGTATTTATATTTAGTCTTCGTAGGGGGCATAAAAAATGTCACTTGAAATTTATCGGTATTTGCCCGCGCCTTTATATAGCCCCCATAGAATGGTACCTATCGATTTTCGGTATTTTGAAGTTTGTGACTTAAATATGCCACCGAAATGGCTGAAATTTGGTATTTAGTATTCGTAGGGGTATTAAGCTTTCCGCCTGAAATTTGTCAGTATAAGTCCACCTCTTCAGATAGCCCCATTGAATGGTACCTCCCGATTTTCGATATATTGAGGTTGTAACTTCAATATCCTACCGAAATGGTATTTAGTCTTCGTAGGGGGCATACAAAATTTCATTTCAAATTCCTAAAATTTTGTGTTTGTGGGTATAGGTCTTCATGTAGCTGCCATAGAACCGCACTCACGTTGGGTAGAGAACCTCTACACAGAAAATTTTCAGCACAAAGTGATTACTATCAGTTAAAATATTATTATCCTCCAAGAAGTTAGAATTAATGTAGATGAAGAGCTTAGTAGTTACTAATTGTTCATATTTATACCCTCAGCATTTATGCTAACGAGGCTTATGGCTTTCGTAATATTTGCCCAAACTTAGTTTAAGTTCGAAGATGAGCTATATCGGTCCACTCTTTCCGGTACCTCCCCCACAAAAGTTAGAAAATGTTCGGAAAATTTGTGCGTACGATAACTCTTGAAGGGAGTAACCAATTTGGCGCATACTTTGTACATCGTGAAATTTCTACCAGACTTAGATGAGGTTCCAATATGGACTCAATCGGTCCACTCCTTCGGGTACCTCCCACACAAAATTTCGGAAAAGTTCAGTTTAAGGCCATCTCTCGAATCGCTTTAATTTTTGTTTTAGCAACTTGTTTTTACTGCCCTCAATACGACGGTACAAGTTTCATCAGGGACAAGTCCGTACTTCCTGAGAAAATAGCCTGAAAGTTGAAAAAAAACTCCTATAACACTGTGTGAGGTGGTTGGAGCGTAAGATAACTCTCGAACGGATCTGCCGATTCGGTCAAAAATTTGGTCTTAGTAATATTTTGTCCAAATATAGTTTAAGTTTGAAGATAAGCCATATCGGTCCTCTCCTTCAGGTACCTCCCCCACCAAAGTTAAAAAATTTTCGGAAAAATTGTTCGTACGGTAACTCTAGAAGGGAGTGGCCGAATTGGTCTATACTTTACACATCCTAATATATCTACCAGATATAGATCAGGTTCAAATATGGACTATATTTGTTCACTCCATCCGGTACCTCCCATACAAAATTTCGGATAAGTTGACTTTAAGACCTGATATCGAATCACTTTGATTTTGTTGAAGCAACTTGCATTCGCTGCCTCAATTAAGATGGTAAAAGTTTTTTTGAGGGGCAAGTCCATACTTCTTGAGCAAACAGCCCGAAGAGAGTAAAAACCCCTTATGGCACCATATGTTGTGGCTGGAGATCCACTTCCATAACGGTCAATGTCGATCCATTCCTTTTAGTATCTCCTCCGCAAAACTTTTGGTTTTGTTGATTAGGATCAACATTTTTGTCGGTTCAAACGCCCAACATTTTTAAAACCCCCTAAACACATATGTATTTTGGGAAAAAATTGTTTTTTGAATATACACAGGCTGAGGGTATATCTCTGTCGGCAAAGCCGACTGATACTTTTTTACTTCTTTTACTTCAATTCAGTTCTTGTTGGAGGGTATAAAAAGTTCGACCCGGTGAAACTTAAAGGCGTCCTTATTTGTTATTAACTTTTCTTGTGAGTACTCGAATCATTTTAATTCTCAGCAGTTAAAAGTGACTAGTCTCAAAAACCCTTACGGAGGTTTTGCGGAGGAGGTAGCTGAAAGAGGAGACCAATATAGTCAATTATCAAACTTAATCATTGTAATACTGGTTTTAGATCTCACAAATATCTGCAAAATAGATCTAAAGGGAGAATTTCGTCAAAACCAAGTTTAAAAATCCCCCAAGCTTGAAGCTTTGGTTTAAAAATAACAAAAAATATTAATGTTCACAAATAAAAATATTTTCATCTGATTTTGGGAATGCCTTATTGAATTTTGGGTTTTTTGTTTCCCGTGTATCCTACTTAAATCCCTTATTAGCATTCCCATCATTGGCCATCACAATACAAAATAAAGTAATGGTATCTGGCTTTTAAATTATAGTCTTTTAACAATCTACTTTCTTAAATAATTAAATAACTATTTTAACACATTTATTGTGGTTTATATTTTGCTCTAAATGAAAACCAAAAACAATTTGTAGTTGCTTATAAATTTTTCTATGTACTTATAATTATATTTAACATTTTAGTTGAGGTTGGTTTAGCACTAATTACTCTTAAAATATTTTATCTTTGCACGGAGGTTTGTTTCAGTCCCATGGCTTAAATGCCTTCGTTTTATTACACTTCACACAAGTTTTCGGGCGGCAGTATAAGTACCGTTTAAAATGTCCCCTGGAGCTTAATAAAGCTCTTGTGAATGGCCGAGGCAAAGATGGGTGAATGTGCGAGTGTGTGTGTGTATGCGGTTGCCAGTGTATACAAGATTTGTGTTATATCATCGTCATCATCATCAGTCATTTGTTTGAACAATAATCGTGTGCACGTGTATACTAAAGTGATAGGCAATACAAACGAAAATATATACATAATGTATATGTATGTGTGGGTGTTTGTTTAACATAAAGACGGGTTGTTTTAAATATTTCCTGTATTATATCCTCCATGGTCCCTTACTTTATACTGCAGCTTGTTTGTAGGTAGGGATTAACGGAATAAAAGGACAGGATAATAAAAACATTTTGTATGCTAATCAATGTTGGTTAAATTTTTGTTTCTAAATTATATTTTCAAGTGCTTTATTTTATTAATATCATTAATTTAAGGATGTGTTAGTTTTGTTCCACAGTCACAATATACAATTTTATAATTAACCAAAGCTGAGTTATATTTTAAAAAGCCATCTAAATGTATCTTCAAATCTTGTCATTGCATACGTAATTTTCTAACAAACAATTTGGTTATGCACAAAGATTGCCGGTTTATGTCTCACAGTTGAAGGATATTTTTGGTATGGTTTTAATTATGTGTACATAGGATACACATTATACACATTACATACATACGCTCATTTGTATATGTACATAAGTTTGCTCTTTTATGTATGACATTTAATAATACATGCGTTTAAAACTAAATGGCATCATTGTCATTAAGTCGTTTATATTTTATGGTTAATTGACACGTGGAAAGATGCCATAACATTTCACACCTTCTGTTTGTTTTTATTTGTTTAGAGAATGAACATTTGCCTTAGCAGGTAACACACTTTTTTATGATACTTTTTTCGACATTATATTGCATTCTATTTGTTTTTCTAAAAAAGAAGGTTAAATAATTCTTCTAAACATAAATTTTGTAAGACTTTTAGAAGCAACCAAAAAGGACATTAAACGTGGACTTTTTTTAAGAATTTTTGAGGAGCAATCACGTAGGACAGTATACGTAGATTCTTTGAAGAGTTTTAAAAGAAACCAAAAATGACAATAAACGCGGATTTTTGAAAGACTTTTAAAGACAGCCAAAGAAGGCAACATAAGTGAATTTTTGAAAGACTTTTAGGGACAATCAAGGAGGAAAATATACGAGGATTTCTTTAAGAGTTATAAGAGCAACAACAGAGAACAATAAACGTGGATTTTAAAAAACTTTCAAAGACTGCCAAAGAACGACAATAGAAGTGAATTTTTGAAAGTCTTTTAAAGAGAGCCAAAGAAGAGTGTTAAGAGTAACCAAAGAGGACAATAAACGTGGATTTTTGAAGAGTTTTTAGAGCAAACAAAGAGGACAATAAAGGTTGATTTTTGAAAGTATTTTAAAGACAGCCAATGATGACAACAGAAGCGAATTTTTAAAAGACTTTTAGAGGCAATCAAGGAGGAAAATATACGTGGATTTTTTGAAGAGTTTTATGAGCAACCACAGAGGACAATAAACGTGGATTTTTGAAAGAGTTTTAGGAGCAACCAAAAAGGACAAAAAACTTGGATTTTTGAAAGACTTTTAAAGGCAGCCAAATACGACAATAGAAGTGAATTTTCGAAAGACAATCAAATCAAAGACAATATACGAGGATTTTTGAAGAGTCTTAGGAGCAGCCAAAGAGTACATTAAACATTTTTGAAAGTCTTTAAAAGAAAGCCAAAGACAAGAATAGAACTGGATTTTATAATGACTTTTAGGAGCAATATGGGAGGACAACAACGTAGGTTTTGTAAACGAACTGAGGAGCAAGTAGAGAGGACTATACTCCTTAAATTCTTTAGGAGTTTTTTTTTGGCAACCAAAGAGGATTTATGAAGAATTTTTTGAGAAATCGAAAGGGCTAATAGAATAGATTTCTTGAAATATTTGGGAGCAATCAAACGGGATAATAAACCTTGATTTTTAATGTCTTTTCCAGGCAATCAAAGATAACAGTAAACGTGGATTATTGAAAGGCATTTAAATACAGCCAAAGAATACAATATATGTCTATTTGTGAAGACATTTAGGATCAACCAAAGAGGACAATAACCATGGATATATAGGGACTTTAAGGAGCAATAGCAGATGACAATAAAAGTGGATTTTTTAAAGACCTTTATGGGCTGCAAAATCGGACAATAAATGTGGGATTTTTGAAGGCTTTTAGGGACAATCAAGGAGGAGCAATTAAAGAAGACAACAGAGGTGGAATTTAGAGGGCATTTAGGAGCAATAAAAATAATAATAAACGTGGATTTTTTTGAGCAATCAAAGAAGACAATAAAGGTGGAATTTAGACAACTTTTAGGAGCAATCAAAGCGGACAATAAACGTGGATTTTTAAAAGTCTATTAGAAGTATACAAAGAAAGTCAGCCAAAGACTTGGATTTATAAAGACTTTATGTTGCAATTAAAGAGGACAATAGAAGTGGATTTTTATTTATATAATTATTTATAAAAATGTGTAATAGCTCCAACGGAGACTAAACAATGTGTTCGAGAATAATGTGCGTAAAACATTTAAATACCGAAAATCGGGAGGTTCCGTTCTATGGGGGGTATATCAAAACGTGGGCCTACTGAAATGTTTTAATTCCCCAACGAAAACTTTACACCAAATTTCAGCTATTTCGTTTGTCTAATGTGGCTAAGGCCTCACTAATTTGCAAAATTGAAAAGTTGCGTTATATGGGGGCTATATCAAAACGTTGACCTGTACCGAAAATTTTTGGTAAAAAGTGTCGTCGCTTGGGCTACGAACGAATACCAAATATTAGCTATTGCGGCGGAATATTGATGCTAAAACATTAAAAAAAAACTGAAAATTTGGAGGTACCGTCATATGGGTGGGGTCTATATCAAAAAGTGGACCTACGTCCAGAAGTTTTGGTGGATAAGTTTTTAATAAATGCTTAATTACAGTAAATTTAGGTAGAAAATGTAAACAAAAACGCTAAAATACTTGAAATCGGGTGGTACCGTCATATAAGGGCTATACCGAATCATGGACCTATGTCTAAAATTTTAGGAAAACAATTTTTTGACTTCTAACAGCCCATATAGACCGAAAACGTAGATACACATTTTATATTTTTTGTTGTTTTGTTTTTTAATCAGGTGGCACCGCTACATGTAGGTATACTCAAACCAGGAACGAACACAGAAATTCAAATCTGGGCCCCCATGGCCCCCCCCTTGCGTACGTCCCTGGCCCAAACGTGCACCTATATTTATAGTTGTTGCGAAAATATTTTCTTACCTCTGGAAACAAAAAATCCCAATTTACAAAAAAACTCGGTGATCAAAATTCCTTAAGGTGACGCGTCACGTTATATGGGGGCTATATCAAAACAGAGACCTATAGATCTCGGATCCGACATTACTACTTTATATTACTGCAATGGAATACTCGACTTGTTTGATTATTTATAAAAGTAATTATTTTATTGTATTAATTATGTGTTGTATCCTCATCCTATAGGCCAAAAAGAAATGCAATGAAAATGTGTCTCATCGAAATAATGGTTTTAGACCCCAAGTACTTTTGGACGAAAGCCGTTTCACACAACTTGGAGTCGATTTAGCGAATGGAGTGCATTTACCGATTGCCTGGTTGGTTCTCGTAATGTTTTTTGTTTTCAAAATATTTAATTGATTCATTTTTGTTTTCAATCAAAGAAACATTTTCTACAACAACAGGAGTTTGGTAGTAATTCGAACGATTTTGAATTCGAATCGTGTTAGAGAAACAGAGAACTAAATGAAGTTCGAAGAAGGACCATATCGGTCCCCCACAATAGTGCAAAATTCTTTGATAAAATGGTGCGCAGAATAACTCTCGAACCAAGATTTTAAACTTTGTACGTAGCACAGTTGTTCAGGAGCCAATTTTCCTGGCCAAAACCCAATTTGTTGTTGCCATCGATTGTAATAGCCCGTTTCCACGGTACTTCGTTCGTTCTCTATTCGTTGTTCGACCCATAACTACGAATAAATTACTTATTTCCCCGCACAAAATTCTATGAACGAACGACGATTTTTCTACGTTGTTCGATTAGAAATACTCTCTGAACGACGAATAAGTGTGTCCCATCCCTAACAAATGAGAGAATTTATCGAAAAAATTAATTATGACATGTCTAAATTCAAAATTGAAAAAGTTGTTGAAAACACAAAAATTGTTAGAAAAAAGGAAAAAGATGAATGAAAATTAACGAACTTAACATTTTATATAGATGCAGAAGGAAGATGGCTGTGTTTCCTTTTTAATTCCACACACATTTCTTGTCCATTAGTTCAAAATAGCGTAAAAAATCAGAAACAAATAACTGAAAGTCTGTATACACAAACATTGTTTTGACATGTCTCTCTCTCTCTCTCTTTAATTTTGAAAATACAAACATATAAAAATATATTGAAAATACAAAATTATTCAGAATTTATGGAAAAATTGAATGAAATGTGTGTAGTTAAATATAGAAGATACATTTGAAGAAAAGTCTATTGCTTTTCCTATTCATTTAATGTATATTTTATGTGTTTTCGGTTCAAATTTTCGTGAAAACAAGGAAACAAAAGTGAAGGAAATTTTGTTTATATTTCTGTTAATTACGAATGGTGTCGTGGAAACGGGTTAATTCGTGTACGTCGTTCGACAGGCGAACAACGTAATTGAAACGCTCGTGTGAACATGACATTAATTTCTATATGGGATTCGATAGTAAACATATTGAAACTAAAGAAATCAAACAATAAGGTCAAACTACTGGAAGATGGAAGGCCGTGGTGGCGTACTCCTAAAGACGCCCATTTTTCCGCAATTTTGGAAAATACGTCATCTTTGCAAATTTCTGGAGAAATATATATCTATTTCTCGGAAACTATAACAGATATTGTGTTCATTGTTTTTCGTTAGGTAGGTAGGATTGTGGCCTTTAAGAACCTTTTCAATAAATTACCGTAGCGTTTAATTTTTAGTGAAATTCCAACTTTTGGAGAACATCTTAAAACAAAGAATGATGCCCGAGAGTGTCCTCTTTACGCCCGTACGTTCGTACCTTACCGGTACGTTCGTTTAACACTTTGTTATTTTTTATTTTTTTTAAATTATATGGGTAAAAATTGGTCTGTTCCAGTACTGCAAGAATCTACTAATTTTTACTCTTTTTACTCGTAGTAGAAAATAGTAGCTTCTTGCAGGTTCTGGAACAGAGCAAATGTGTGTGTCCATACCGTTTCCCATATAAAATATAGCTTTATTACACAAATGGATATTTTTTTAATATATGAGTTTTTAAAAGAGTTATATTAGTTTTATAAAACCCAAAGGAGTATTTTTTTAATTTTGGAAAAAAATAAAATTTTTTTGAAGAGAAATGTTTGAAACTTTTTTTAATTTTTTTAATTTTTTTGTATTTTTATGGTTTGTTTATTGTTGTTTGACCTTTGTTAAATAGTTAGATCGTGTGAAAATATCAAAAAACACTCATATTTTGATGCATAATTTGTAGCTTTGACTTTGAATTCCTCTGCTACTACTAGACCGAATTCGAGTGTTTTTAATGCATCGGAAAGCTGATTATATTATCTGTCGAACAAAATTATGAAAATATCTCTATCTGTTAAAAAGTTACAGAGTTTTGACCAGAAAAAAACGATTCTGAAACACTGTGCGTCGTAATATTTCCCCCAGAGGAATATGGATTGTATCAGTCCACTCCCAGAAATTTTCAAAATGTTAGGGACTCTTTTCGGATCGGCATGAAACATTTTGTAGCATGTTTTGCTCGTAGCATCTTTCACGACGGTACAAACTTTGTGGAGGGCAAGTCCATACTTCCTGAGAAAATGTACCAAAAACCCTAAATAACCCTGCCAGCATCAACTCAAATGACTGATGAACACTAAAATTCATGAATTGAGTGTCCGAATTGGCCGAAACTTTTCCCATCGTTAAACATGAAACATACATACATTTCTAAAACGGGTTATATTTGAAAACAGCTTCGCGCACCACCTTCACAAAGTTTCGAAATTGTTCACATTGGTTAAAATTTATTACCGAATGCACCTCTTTGGGTCCTGTATACATCGATATCATATCTTTCTTGGCATAATGGGCCAAAAGCCTTAGGAAATATGCCCGTTGACAAAGTCCGACGAAGCCTAACAAAAAACGTAATTAACTGAATTTACACAAAAAAAAAAAAAAAAAAAAAACAAGTAAGAACGCCTTTAAGTTCGGTCGGGCCGAACTTGTTATACCCTCCACCACGAGTGGTATTTAAGTAAAATTGAACAATTTGTTTCCTTTCGTTTATGAAGAAGACTTAATACCAAATTTCAGCAATTTCGGTAAAACAATGTCGCTAACTTTGGGAGGTACCATTCTCAAAACGTCGCACAGTGGGGTTAGATCCCGAAAGAGGCAGATTAATTCAGGGGAGCATTTGGGTGGTCTAGTGTTAATATTTTTCGAATGTCTACGCCTCAATTAATATAACGGAACACAGTTTTGGTGCATATCAAGGGTTAGAAGAGGGTTGTCGAAGCCCTCATAAATTTGGGACCATAAAAGTACATATGAAGTATTTTCACGGTTTTATTTACATTTCTTATTTAAATAATCTCAGAGGTTTCAAAATGTTCAATTATTGATTGGACTAATATATTGCCAAAAATTGTAAAGTTATACTAATGTTTTAATGTGGCTCCCATATGAGGGTATTTCCCGATTTTATGTATTTTTAGGGTCTTGAGCACAATTTTTAGCATATTTTTCTTCAAATTAAGATTTATAGTTCTGAGAGCATAAGAATTTATCTTGCAAAAAATTGCCCAAATAGGTCAATGTTTTGGAATAGTCTCCATATAGAAGTGCAGACAAATGAGGGAATTTCGAATATTTTAGGCACATATTGGAACTAAAGATTGTCAAATTGTGAATTGTGCATTTTGAAGGAACTAAAAATATTTGTTTTGTTTTTTTGTTGAAGTTCAATCTCATTTTCGATTGTCTGAGTGGAGTATTCCCCCATTGGCTCAACTTCATTTTATTACCCTCTATTACAGAGAGTAATGTTTATCAAAACGAACTGACAGTGTTGCAAAATTTTACTGATCGCTACCAATATCATGATTTCATCCCGGCGAAGGGAATTATCAATTGGCTTCTCAGTTTTTGAAATGATGCCTTTTTTACCGAAAAACCGAACTCTTTAAGTGTCTAGTATTCCCATATGAATGAGAATCACACTCACTTTTCGGCTTTTCCAAAGAAACACCAAAATCAAAATATTTTGCAACATGTCAGCACGTATCAACTAAGAATTCTTCGAATTCTGTGAGTTGAAAAGAACACCAACACAGTTGCCTGTGAGGTTGTTTATTGGAATTTTGTTTTTTTGTTTTTAACAAAGCTCCAATTCGCCCGTGCCTAGGCTGTTTTTTGTTTGTTTTGTTTTTTTGTTGAAGTTCAATCTCATTTTCGATTGTCTGAGTGGAGTATTCCCCCATTGGCTCAACTTCATTTTATTACCCTCTATTACAGAGAGTAATGTTTATCAAAACGAACTGACAGTGTTGCAAAATTTTACTGATCGCTACCAATATCATGATTTCATCCCGGCGAAGGGAATTATCAATTGGCTTCTCAGTTTTTGAAATGATGCCTTTTTTACCGAAAAACCGAACTCTTTAAGTGTCTAGTATTCCCATATGAATGAGAATCACACTCACTTTTCGGCTTTTCCAAAGAAACACCAAAATCAAAATATTTTGCAACATGTCAGCACGTATCAACTAAGAATTCTTCGAATTCTGTGAGTTGAAAAGAACACCAATTGATAATTCCCTTCGCCGGGATGAAATCATGATATTGGTAGCGATCAGTAAAATTTTGCAACACTGTCAGTTCGTTTTGATAAACATTACTCTCTGTAATAGAGGGTAATAAAATGAAGTTGAGCCAATGGTGGAATACTCCACTCAGACAATCGAAAATGAGATTGAACTTCAACAAAAAAACAAAACAAACAAAAAACAGCCTAGGCACGGGCGAATTGGAGCTTTGTTAAAAACAAAAAAACAAAATTCCAATAAACAACCTCACAGGCAACTGTGTTGGTGTTCTTTTCAACTCACAGAATTCGAAGAATTCTTAGTTGATACGTGCTGACATGTTGCAAAATATTTTGATTTTGGTGTTTCTTTGGAAAAGCCGAAAAGTGAGTGTGATTCTCATTCATATGGGAATACTAGACACTTAAAGAGTTCGGTTTTTCGGTAAAAAAGGCATCATTTCAAAAACTGAGAAGCCAATTGATAATTCCCTTCGCCGGGATGAAATCATGATATTGGTAGCGATCAGTAAAATTTTGCAACACTGTCAGTTCGTTTTGATAAACATTACTCTCTGTAATAGAGGGTAATAAAATGAAGTTGAGCCAATGGGGGAATACTCCACTCAGACAATCGGAACTAAAAATATTTATACCAAACATCCTCCCATATATTCTCGTTTTGGAATAACCTCCATATATAGAAGCAGTCAAATATGACATATTTTAAAGATGTTACCAGTGCATTTAGTAGATTTTTAAAAATTTTGTTTCAGATATAGTAAAAATTATGGTTAAACATTTTAATATATTAGTGCCCTTAAAAAAAACTTAACACCCAAAAAAATTTCGAAGTGTGTAAAAAGAATTTTTGATAGCTCTATGTACATAGATTTTCTGAAAAGAAATTATACTAACTTTTCAAACAACAGTATCGCCCTGACGAACCGACATTTTTGTCGTACGTAGGATAAAAAATACACCCAACGCTAACTAACAAATACAATAAAAAACCAGTAAGGAAAGGATCAAAGTCGGACGGTGCCGACTATATGATACCCCACACCACTGTGAATATGTCAAATATAAATCGGAGCTATATCCAGATCTTAACCGATTACGATATAATTTTGCACATTTATTCCCACACCGCATTCAGTCACACATTCCAAATATCATTGGAATCGGAGTTATATAGCGTGTTTGGGGCAGCAAATACGCGAAATCGGCCGAAAATATATATGGGAGCTATATCCAAATCAGAACCGAATCCGATATAATTTGGCACATTTATTTCTAGACCGAATTCAGTCACACATTCCAAATTTCATCGAAATCGGGAATATATAGCGTGTTTGGTACAGAAAATACGTAAAATCGGCCGAAAATATATATGGAAGCTATATCCAAATCTGAACCGATTTCGATATAATTTAGCACACTTATTTGTAGACCGAATTTAGTCACACATTCCAAATTTCATTGAAATCGGACGTATATAGCGTGTTTGGTGCAGCGAATACGTGAAATCGGGCGAAAATATATATGGGAGCTATATCCAAATCTGAACCGATTTTCGCCAAAAGCAAAAGCAACCTTCCTATAACCAAAAAAATTGTAGTCTCCAATTTTCAGCTGAATCGGACAAAAAATGCGACCTGTACGTTGCGAACAAAAATACATGGACGGACGGACACGCATACATCGACTCAGAAAGTGATTATATGTATATCTCCAAAAGGAACTATGGGTCTATTTCGTTTCCTTTTGTATGTTACATACAAATGCACAAAGACATAATACCCCTTACCTCAGTGTGGTGTAGGGTATAATAACAACCATAACTATAATAGCGAGGAAAAAATCCATAACTACCAGTTTTTTAACAAATGACTATTTCCACCATTTCTTCAATAAAAAATAACGGCAAAAAACGGCACGAGTTATTAGTTGATTTTGAAAGAAAACACTCTACACTAAAATACAAAATTAAAATTTTCACACCTCTCAGATACTGTCTTTTTTATAACTCCATGTATTTTCAGAAAATATGGAAAATATGGACACATTTTTACTTAATTTTAATTATAGTTGTACACCACATTTTCTATAACGCGTTTTTTCTAAAATGTTAATAAGTACCTGTATTTGACTATTCCATTCAAAAATTATCACTTTTGATACGCAAAATCAAAAATATTACACATTAAAAACAGCAAATTTTATTTTTTTTTGCGGGTACTTTTGAAAATGTGAATGAAAGTTCAACTTTAGCACAGTGTAACTGTAAAAATAAACAACATATGACCTTGATATTTTCGGTACAGACGTAGAATTCTTTACCCTATAACCGTATAATAATAGTTGTTCCAAAAACTGAATTTCATTTTTTGAATTAATCTGCGTGTTTTGAGATTTCAACCCTCTGTGCGTCGTGATTTTGATGTATGGGCCGAAAATGAGATTGATCTCGATGCTGATTTTCATCGCAAAATTTTGTTCAGTGATGAGGCTCATTTTTGGTTGAATGGCTACGTCAACAAGCAAAATTGCCGCATTTGGAGTGAAGAGTATCCACATAAGACCCTTGAGACACCATTACATCCACAAAAACTGACTGTTTGGTGTGCTCTATGGGCTGGTGGAGTCATTGGGCCATACTTCTTCCGAAATAATGCTGGAGAGGCAGTTACCGTTAATGGAGACCGGTATAGAGCCATGATAAGCGACTATTTTGTTCCCGAATTGGATGGCATGAATGTGGATGAGTTGTGGTTCCAAAAAGTCGGCGCTACATGCCACACAGCGCACGTCACAATCGATTTATTGAAGGAAACATTCGATGAGCGCATAATTTCGCGGAATGGACCTGTCAATTGGCCACCAAGATCGTGTGATTTGACACCATTGGATTATTTTCTTTGGGGATATGTGAAGTCGCTCGTCTACGCCAACAAACCAGAAACGTTAGGGGAATTGGAAGCCAACATTCGTGGCGTTATTGCCGCCATACGGCCCCATATGCTTGAAAAAGTGGTTGAAAATTGGACCTCTAGAATTGGCTTTATTCGAGCCAGCCGCGGCGGCCACATGCACGAAATCATATTTAAACATTAATGGCATAAAATTATCCTTCCAATAAAGCCAAAATGATGGGCATTAAAACGATTTTCTTGTGTTTTATTTCAATTCGAAGTTCTATACCACAAAAAAAAAAAAACACCCTATAGT